>NW_026267348.1:191091-194125 GCF_000697945.3 Frankliniella occidentalis | reverse complement strand
TTAATCTGTGTTTTTTTAGCCCGCCCTTCTGCTTTGAAAAAGCTATCCAGCGGGCTTATGCAAACGACCTCGTGTGTGTGTGTGTCTGTCTGTCTGTTCCACTAGAAGGAGATGTGCTAGAGACTTGAAATTTTCAGGGTATCTGAAGGTCCACTCCTAGAGAACGAAACGCCTACGGCAAATCCGGGCAACCACCCCTAAGAGTGTGAATGGGGGTATCCGAGGTTCAAAAATTCTCCCAAAAAGTAAATTTTTTTTTATGTTCTCCTATGGGGTAACTCGTCAATGTAGAGCCCTCTGAGCGAAAATTTTGTCCGTTTTGCTCTATCTCTAACCGTTTAGAGGGTCTTTTTTGACGAATATAAGCTAAAAATTGCCATAGTGAACAATAAGTTGTAGAAAAAGGCCTAAAAACCGCAAAATAGAAAGGAAACTTTCCCCCTATCTCCACAAAACCTTTTCTAAGCAGAAGGGTGGGTTGTAGTCGCGGTGCTTCACCGTTACATCCCTTTCTCGAGTGTATGGGGCAAACCCAAAGATAACGGGTTTCAGTGGGCCGAAGGCCCGCTACACCAGTCGATCATGTTCTTCAGCAAATCGGGTGACAGAAATGGTCGGGCCGCAGACCCGACCATCGCCGCCGGCAGGCCAAGCAGGCCCGGACCCTGCCGAACGGAGTTGCCGGCGGAGTGAAGCGGAGCTGGCAACTTCGTTTGGCGGAAGGGCGGGCCTGCTTGTTGGAAATCTATAGTTGCTGCTGTCAGTAGGACCCAAAGCAGAACTAGTGCTACCAAGAGTCATTTAAAGAACTCAAACCAAGCTAGTACTAATTCTTCTGAAGATGATCAATCTGCTAGTCAACCAGGTTGCGTTGCGCATCACTTCGTCTCCAACCGTCACCTTGTTCGTGCTCGTGTCTCGCCCGTCTCGCCATTCGCCATGTCTGTCAGGCCGCCGCACGATCCAGACGTCCTGATCATCCGGGTCACAACCCGCGAGGTTGCGGAGATTGACCGTCTCTTAGTAAGTACATATAATCATCAAGTGTTGTGATAGGGAAATATGTGAATGCGATTAGTTCAATGAGTGAAAATCGGATTGTGTCGCGTGTGTGGCTGTAGAGGCTTGCTGTTTTCTGAGGGTGTAGGGAGTGCTTTTAAGACTAGAAGTGTGAAAATTTGTGGTGATTTAGAGTGAAATTTGGGGGTGAATTTTAGTGAAATTGGTCAAAGAGTCATTTCCTCTACCGGTTGGCTCGCGCTCGGCTCGGCTCGGCCCCGCGCTCGGCTCGGCTCAGCTCGGTTCGGCCCGTCTCGGCTCCGCACTCAGCTTCGTTCAAGTTTAACATCGTGATCAGCTGAGAGGGTAGTTTCGTTGAAATTTTGAAAGTCGCGTGTGTGTGTGTGTTCGGGTGTCACTCGGCTCGGCTCGGGCCGGCTCGGTTCGTCAAATTGTTGGAACACGGCAGGACCGTGAGAAGAGAGGGCGGATAGTTGGGGCGTTCGAATTTGTGTTCAAAACGTGGGGGTTCAGAATGTTGCTACTTAGAACGTCGGGTCCGTGTGCGTGTGTGTGTGTTCGGGTGTTGCTCGGCTGGTTGGAGCGTTCGCGCGATCAGCTGATTGCGCTCGGCTCGGCGCGGCCCCCGGCTCGGCCCGGCTCGGCGGCTCGGCTCAGGGCGGCTCGGCTCGTCCGATCTGACAGGACCGTGAGAAACAGAGGGCGGGTAGTTGGGGCGTTCGAATTTGTGTTCAAAAAAACGTTGGGATTCTGACTCTTTATCGAACTTCGGCTGTGTTCGGGTCAGCCGCACTCGGCTCATACAAGCGCTCGCGTGATCAGCCGAGCAATCGCGAGTTTTAACACTGGCTTTCCTATTATTACCGGAGGAAGCTCTGTACCCCATGAAGGGGCTCCGCGAGCGCGCGGTCGCGGCTCGTGACTACTTCCACCATTAAGACCTGGGGGAGCTGATGGTGTTGCACGCAGCGGACGCGCTGGTAGAGATGCACGAGGGCCCTCCACGCCCCCGCCCCTCTCGCCGTGGCGCCTTACGAGTTGCTCACCCACGCCCTCGAGGACCTGCCGCCGCTCGTGTGTATCGAGACCCCCGGCGTGCCCCCGCTCCCCGCTCCCCGTCCTCGACATTACAGAAGAGGACTTCCAAGCTGTAAGTATGTGTATTCTTGTGTTCGTATTTTCTAGCTCCCGGGTTCTCCTGATGGTGCCGTCGTTCATCTGGATGCAGAGGTCCACTGCGGCTGCGTCCCTTTGTTGTGCTCCTCGTTGCCCTTGGTCTCGTCCGGGAGGTCGGGCGGAGAGTTGTCGCACGTGTGGATGCGATGTTGCATCCGCATGCCCGTCGTCGGGGAGGGCAGCGAGGCCGTGAGGTGCCCGTCGCTGCGGTTGGCGGGTGTGGGTCCTCATGTGGTTCTCGCTGAGGGCGGTGTCCGTCCAGGTCGCGGAGGCGTCGCGCACCGAGGCCGTGAGGTGCCCGTCGAGAGGAAGCCGACCGGGGCCGCTTGTGTGCAGTATGAGGTGTCGGAGGGCTGGCATGTTGGGGAGCGCGGCGGAGGACATCGTCGCGCACCAAAGCCGTGATGTGCCAGTCGAGGGGGAGAGGTGGTGGAGGGCGGGCAGCAGGTCGGCGTGACGAAGCTCGAGGGGTGGTGGAGAGGCGGGCAGCGCGCCCTTTGGCGTTGTCTAATGTGTGTTTGGTCAAAGTGTTGGTTTGTTCACAGGTGGAGGAACCAAGGCAAAGAGGGCGTGGGTCCCGTGGGAAGGGCAAAAAGAAGGAGAAGCTGACCCCCGAGAGGAAGATCAAATTAGATCACGAGCGATTTACATCGACCCTCTACAACTTCGGCCAAAATTTTCTCACTTAATCTACTCATCAATATGAGTGAAAAACCATTGGCACAACCCCCCCAAAAAATTTTTTGGCGGAGATATGATTTTTTGAAGATTTTAGTCACTTTTTGTACTAAAATATGGTTTAGATTGAAAAATTGCGCTTTCTCTTGCTGTATGGGTC
>NW_026267348.1:189490-191041 GCF_000697945.3 Frankliniella occidentalis | reverse complement strand
GCACAAGCAGAAGTATCTGCCCAGGTCAGAACCAGGACTTTTGGTGGTACAACGGGCAACGCGCTACATGGCTGTTTCTATTTATCTAGATGGATTTTTCTATCAAAGCACTGTGGAGAATGGAGTATTATGAGGTATGATGTATTATGATGTACTCTGAGGCATTATGGGTATTATGGGTATTATAGGGTATTATGAGGTATTATGGGGTATTATAAGGGTATTATCAGGGTATTATGGGGTATTATAAGGGTATTATGGGGTATTATAAGGGTATTATGTTGTATTATGAGGTATTATGGGGTATTATGGGTATTATGAATATTATGGATTATTATAAGGGTATTATGGCGACGTGTACTGAGTATTATGCGAGTCGGAGACCCCTCGCCGATACCTCTCCATCTTCTGACAGGGAGGGCGAACGAGGAACACGCTGTGACATGCTGCCGTAGGTGGTGCTGGTTCGAGTTTACACGACGAGTGGCCTGACAATACGGCCGTGTCTTCCCGCGGCTGGAGTGTCAGACTGGCCTACGACTGCGCCACCTGGCAGCGCTGAGCGCAACCTCTAGTTCCGCCTACCACCGCAAGCGCCCGGTGCCCCGGGCGGCGCTGGCTGCCGCAACCTGTCAAAACCTGTTGGAGCAGCGACTGTAGCCTCTAAAATAACTAAGAAGTATATAACTAAAATGTCTATCTGGTGGCACCGGCTACGCCAAGGTGGTAGAGAGGGTGAGGGTGAACTCTTTGACTTTAAATAAACTCACAATAAGTTGGGCGCCAGGTACTGTAAAGTACCATCAAAGGAACAGGCTACTGGAGGTCGAACACCAGACAAAACAATTAAAAATAAGCAAACTTTAATAACAATACCGTTCAAAGAACCATCCAATAATCATTCCGCATACTCCAACAGTGAATCCAATAAATAGATCTCAACGCCAACTTCATTACAAATGCTCACTGGTATAACAAGTGTTCAATTTTGCACGTCAATTGACGTCTAAGTTCAAGTGTGCATTTTCTCGACACTTTGTGGTGTCTAACAATGTTATACGTCAATTGGTGTTTAACTTTCGACACTTCCGAAACGTATAGCAGCTGCACACCATATGTTTCCCTATTGACAGCATAGAACTGTGTGTGTCCAAGTGTGCAGAATTTAAACGTTTACAAAACGTCTAAAATTTGCACACCACGCAAGTGTGCAGTTTGAGTTAAACACCATGTAATGTGCAAAATCACAACTTGCACACGTTGGTGTGCAAATATTGCACACTTGTTTTACCAGTGCTGCTCTATATCAAACCACGCAATCTAAACTCAAAGCCAAACAACCAAGACTTAACACTAAAAGTAGAGAGCAAAAGCTCAAACAAAACGACTCAATAGCTCAAATAAGAACCACCACTACATCTCAAAGAAATCTCAAAACTCCAATCTCAAGGCTCAACTCAAAGTAGTCTCAACGTAAAGATAAACATATTCAAATCTAGTTGCTAATTGCAACACTTCAGATCAATTAACTAAATCTTAAAACTAATAAAA
>NW_026267348.1:177403-181747 GCF_000697945.3 Frankliniella occidentalis | reverse complement strand
ATTTTCGTACTTTCCTAGAAAAGTGAAGTGTTACCAACATTCGCATTTTAAATAAATAGGTTATGTTTTCAGTGCATAAGCCTTGTTGAATCTACACCTACTAATTCTAATCAAGACAACAATATTAGAACAACTCTGCGACTCATAAGCCAATTCCTCCTTAAAATTAAACTGATTAAGAAATCCATAAAATGCTTGGAAGATGTGTTCCAGTCAAAACACTTTGATTCATCAATTGAGGCTACCCTCTTAGTTTCTGAGTATTCAGCTGATACTGGAATATTCAAAATCCCTACAAGAGCCTTGAGAATTGGTGAACATCTCGAAAAGATTGCTGCTTTGATAATCAAAGGAGCTATCAAGAACGGAGACAAAGATCTGAGGCGGAGTGTGGAGGATTACTTGTACCTCAGGTCCAAAGACTGGCCAAGACTTGTGAATAACAAAGTTCATCTTCAAATGAAAGAATCCCGATACAATGGTGGGAACCCTCTTCCTGATAAGGAGGATGTTGTTAGGCTTGTAGATTATCTCTATGAGCGAACACCTGTTGCTTTCAAGAAGCTGAAGACGAACCCCACTACAATCACATACACTGATCTCAGCACTCTTCTTCTTACATCTGCAATGATGTTTAATCGGAAGAGACCAGGTGACATTCAAACACTCAAACTAGAAGATTACCAGAAGGTAACAACCACCTCAACCCATACTGACATTTGGGAAAGTCTGAGCGAAGAGGAGAAATCATTAGTGAATTCTCTTAAGGGGGGATCCTAGTGTAGCGGCTCAAAACCAAGGGTATTTTTTGGGATTTAATTGGTGGAAAACGATAACTCTTATTGAAAATCGGTCAAGGCCATTTAATAAAGAGTTCTTTTAACTTTGAAACAGCAAAACGTAAGTCCCGATATTTTCACTGTAGCCGGAGAAAAGTGGTGTAGAAGAGGCCCCCCATTTTAAAACTGGGCGCAAGCCCACAGCCCAAACGGGTAATCCCAGGGAGCTAATTTTTTTTGTGGTTGTTCCTAGAACGTGTGGCTATGGTGGGTACTTGGATTTCCGGGATCGGAGTAATCCTTCCTACAGAAAAAAAAATCATAACTTTGAAAATTTTCCCTAAAATTTTAATAGTAAAAGTTTAACTTGCACGAAAAAATACTAAAAATCATTTCACCGCAAAAGTTCTAGTACCCACCATAGCCGGGTCCCTTCTGAGTCTAAAAAACTTGGGCCGGACTGTTTCAGACGACCGAGTCGACCTGGACACTTGCGCCCGTGACCATGTGTCATGCGCGAAGGGTGCCCCTTCTGCACCACTTTTCTCCGGCTACAATGAAAATATCGGGACTTACGTTTTGCTGTTTTAAAGTTTAAAGAACCCTCTATTAAATGGCCTTCACCGATTTTCAATAGGAGTTATCGTTTTCCACCAATTAAATCCAAAAAATACCCTTTGTTTTTGAGCCGCTACACTAGGATCCCCCCGTAAACGAATTGAAAGTCGTGGGAAGAAGTTTATGAAAGTTCCTATTTTGTTCACTAAATCTATGCAAGAATCAGTCGAGCTACTGATCGAAAAGAGAACTGAATGTAGTGTACCCACAACAAATCTATTTGTATTTTCCAGGGTTGGTGCGATGTCGTACCTGAGAGTATGTGACACCCTTAGGTTGTGTAAGAAGAATGCAGGTGCTTGCACCCTGATCGCGTGACTTCTACATGCCTCAGAAAAGAGGCTGCAACTCTGGCAATTGTTGCAGGCCTCACAGAAGTACAAATAAGGAAATTAGCCGACTTCTTGGGGCACAATATTAGAACACATGAACAACATTACTGCTTGCCTCAAGGTACCTTGCAGACTGGAAAGGTTAGCAAGTACTTACATTCTTTATCCAGAGCATCTAAACAGTCAAAGGAAGCTGATAACATTTCTTCAGCCTCTGAAAGTGAAGAGGATGAAACACTGGAAGTAGATCAACAGTTGACAATACCTGACCTGACAACCAGCCTTCAACATCAAGTAGCAGAATCCAAAACCACACTCCTAAAAGAAGATCCACAGGAAAACGGAAATACGACGCTGATGATGATGATGATTGCGAAGCTGTGTTTGATACGCGAAAAAAGAGGAAACTGACCGAAGTGGAGTGGACCACACTACAGCGGAATGCTGTTGATCGTCATCTAGGAAAATATTTACAACTTGGCAAAGTACCAGGGCGAAGCCCCTGTGAGGAAGCTACCAGGGATGCAGCTTTACGTTCAAGAACTTGGACAAACATAAAGGACTATGTCAGAAACGAAATTCTAAAACAAGCAAAGCAAAGAGAGTAGATACAGAATACTAAGGATATGTGTTTAATTTTAAATCAATCATACAGAGAAAATTTCTAGCAAACCTGTTGTGTGTATTTTTGTAATTTTAAACAATTTATTCCATACAGTGTCAAATGTCTAAATAGTTGACTGGTCTCAAACAATTTTGTAACTTTTTTTGTAGTTTTAGTGTTCTTAGGCTTTTATATATACAGTGTCAAATGTCCAAGAAATGTTGACTGTGTTCTTTTACAATTTTGCATAATTTTACATAGTTATGGTATGCTCTCTTGATTTCTTATCTCTAAGTTCTTCAATTCTCTAAACGATAGATGGTTGCATAATTTTAGATAGTTTTGATATGATCTTTTATGATTTTTTTTTTTTGAAGAAGTCCTTTAGTTTCTCTGAGCGATACGCGGTTCTATTCACAGTCAAAAAAAAAGTCAAAGTGATGTCATATGACGTCAAGGGGGTCATTTTGATGTCATTTTAACATCATTTTGACATCAAAATGATGTCAACATGAGATCAAAATGACGCCCTTGACGTCATATGACATCACTTTGACTTTTTTATTTTCACTGGGCACGGCCCAGAAAATACCAGGCCCACTCCACACACTAATAAGACCCAGGGACCTCATTGCTGTCGCAAGTCAACTTGCGTCAGTTTTGTCTGACATCAATTTTAAAGTGTCCTTTGTATAATTGGATTTTATAGTGTCACCATAGCAATTCCTCTCAAAATCATGGTTTATACACTGTCAACAATAGGTAATGTTAGCTCTCAACAAAACTATATCCCCTTACTGTTTGCTGACTTACATGTGTGTTTGCCAATTAGTTCAGTGAAAGTGACGCATGTTGACTTGCGTCAAAATACTCCCCGGGTCTTTGTCAGTCAATCTGACGTAAGTTGACTTGCGCCACAATAGACTCAGGATCCAGGTCAGTCAATCTGACGTATGTTGACTTGCGTCACTTTATGTGACTCTCTTCTGGTCATTAGTGACTTACGTCAGAATAAATCACTAAATTGTGATGGTACTATATTGTTTAAAATGATTCTGACTGGATCCACAGATTGCTTATCAATTACACTATACTGTGTTACCAATAACTCAGTTTGTGACGTAAGTCAACTTACGTCACTTCTATGGACTGCCCCAGAGTTGAGATGCCTTATGTCATGAACTCTGTTGTGAAACCTGTAAATTTGATACGAGCCAGCTCGTTAAATCACAGGAATTCCGGGCCATGCTAGATGACCTTGGCAGTGAATTTGACTCATTGCCCTATCAACTAGGTTAGGTGGCTACGCACAGGAAATGTCTTAAAAAGGTTCGTTCGTATTTCAATAGAATGGTTGTTTTCAAATAGGCTTTACATTTGCGCTACTGTTTTTCAAATTTTACCCAGTTATTTTCCTTTGCAGATTTTTTTTGCTACGCGCTGAAATGCACGCGTTTTTAAAATCAATTGGTCAACATACAACTGACTGAGACACCAAAGTGTGGGTGGAAGATCTGGCCTTTCTGGTAGATACAACGGGACACTTGAATGAACTTAACATAAAGCTACAGTGCAGAAGCAATCTCATAACAGTTATGTATAAAGTTATTAATGCCTTCCAAGATAAAATTAGAGTGTGGAGCACTCGGGTAATGTGCACACTGTATAAAATTTTTAGTAAATTTTAAAATATATTTCACGATTTTTGATTTACAAAACGATGTTTGGCTATTTTTAAATAGGTGGGCGAAGTTTTTGGCCTATTATCGGTTGCTTCTGTTGGAAGAGAATTAGGTCGATAGGTAGAGTAGCTCGCTAATTGAATGCGATGTCATATTTTGTGGTGCAGGCGCGATTTTAGGTTCACCTGCCCCCGACCGCGGGGAATAGGGGGGTTGGGCGGGGAGAGCTTTGTTTTATGGGTTGCCTACATACAGGTGTTTTGTGGAGCAATTTGCATTACTTATGTGGTGTGTGAGTGTGTGTGTGTGGGGGGGTGTGTGTGTGTGTG
>NW_026267348.1:175954-177353 GCF_000697945.3 Frankliniella occidentalis | reverse complement strand
ATATCCACCTCTAGCTCCTAAACGGTTAAAGATACGGTAAATCGGAGGGTAGAAGCAGACTCAGAATGTGCTGTTTTGGGGGGGGTACTTCCTCTGACATTTTACGATTGGACGCCTCCTTGTACGTTTTTATGTGCAACGTGGTCATTTTCACCGTATTTTCGTCGAAAAAAACACTCTAGCGCCTAAACGGTGCAAGATAGAGGCAAACGGACGAAATTTTAGCCCAAAGGGTCCTAACTCGGCGAGTTACCTATTGGGTAGAGAATTTCCCGAATTTCCGAAACCCCAAATTTGGGCCATTTTCTAAGGCGTCTAGCTCCTCAGGAAGGGCTCGACCCACCCTTTTTTATTTTCTTATCTGATAGTATGGTTCTTTAGCTTTTCAAATCATATAACGAAAACATTTTACGATTTTTTCTTCCCAAAAAACCCAAAGATCTTAGAAAAGCCTGCAAAAGTTTTGGGGCTTCAATATCTACCATACATTCACCCCAAACACTAAAGTTCTACCCCTTTTTGGAAACCTTAGACAATTTCCTTCCAGAATATGACATTTATTTGCCTCTGGGACCCATACAGCAAGAGAAAGCGCAATTTTTCAATCTAAACCATATTTTAGTACAAAAAGTGACTAAAATCTTCAAAAAATCATATCTCCGCCAATAAATTTTTTTGGGGGGTTGTGCCAATGGTTTTTCACTCATATTGATGAGTAGATTAAGTGAGAAAATTTTGGCCGAAGTTGTAGAGGGTCGATGTAAATCGCTCGTGATCTAATTTGATCTTCCTCCCGAGCAACTCGCCTCAGGGGTAGGGTAAGTCGTATATCGCTTATTTTCGATTCTTGGGTTGTAATAGTGTTTTCCAGGCGCCATTTTGGATGAAAACTCCTGGAAACATGTTTTAAGTTTTTTCCTTTAACGTTTTCATAACCCTACCTTGCCTGTTATTCTGGCCTGCCATAAGAGGTGGTTTTGAAAACTTCAATTTTGGGCGTATTATTTCCTTGACTACACGCGCAATTTTACGGCCCTCCGGGTGAAAATTTTAAGGAGAAGGCTCTATCTCTGCCGGTTTGCATGATATGAATTGTTTTTATATTGCTGTAAATAAGCAATCTTTTCGCTTCCAATAATAATTCGTAGCTCAAAAACCGGCTGAGATAGAGCCTTCTCCTTAAAATTTTCACCCAGAGGGCCGTAAAATTGCGTGTTTAGTCAAGAAAAAAATACGCCCAAAATTGAAGTTTTCAAAACCACCTCATATGGCAGGCCAGAATAACAGGCAAGGTAGGGTTATGCAACGTTAAAGGAAAAAACTTAAAACATGTTTCCAGGAGTTTTCATCCAAAATGGCGCCTGGAAAACACTATTACAACCCAAGAATCGAAAATAAG
>NW_026267348.1:174703-175489 GCF_000697945.3 Frankliniella occidentalis | reverse complement strand
CAGCGCCGCAGGCCAAGGTAGATGTATGCCAGGCGCGTCGCAGCGTAACAGTGTTTCGTGAGATATCGCGAAGCCTGTTACGCGAGACGTGGTCTGGCGTACATCTACCTTGTTATACTTTAGAGTGTCCATTGTGATCAGCCACGCCTTGAGTGCGTTGTGCTTTTGTATAGGCTTGCCCTAGTGGGCTATTCCTTTGATTGTTTGTACACTGGTTGGCTGAGCGATTAGCGACGCCTATTACTCCGTCTGGTCGGAAAAAACTTTCTCTGTCTGGCTGTCTGTGTGTGTCTGTCTGTCTGTCCGCACGATAACTCGAGAACGAATTGAGTGAGCGACCTGGGATTTTTAGGGTCGTTTTGTGTCATAAAAAGACAGATCGAGTTCGAAGATGAGCATTCTAGCTCAAAAATTTAATTTTTAAAAAATCAAAAACCACAGGTCCCAAAAATGAATGTTTTTCAAAATATTTTTATTCTGGTTTCCTAGGGGGTAACGCATCAAAGTAGAGCCCGTAGGGCGAAAATTTTGTCCGTTTTGCTCTAGCTTTGACCATTTAGACGCTAGAGGGTATTTTTGACGAAAATGAGCGAAAAAATGTACAACCCTGCATGCTTAGTCTAAGTGACGGGGTTGAAGGGCCGGAGGCCCGAATCTTTGAGTACATTTTTGCTCTACCCGACCCTGGTGTCAGCGCCGCAGGCCAAGGTAGATGTATGCCAGGCGCGTCGCAGCGTAACAGTGTTTCGTGAGATATCGCGAAGCCTGTTACGCGAGACGTGGTCT
>NW_026267348.1:172910-174653 GCF_000697945.3 Frankliniella occidentalis | reverse complement strand
AAAGCATCATTAGCCGTTTTGTTCCCCTTCTAGTGTTACAATGTTGTATGTTTGTAGGTTGCAAATGGAAACTTTCAACATTTCCCATCTACTAGCATTCTGGGCAAGCCGTCTGTTCGGCTCCAAAGCGTTGTCATGGGAGCGCTAAAACGCCTCTTGGAAGAATTTCAGAACAACTTCACGGAGTTCAAACAATTTGTCGACAAACAACAAGTCGAGCTGGAACTTTTTTCTGCCCTTTATGACTTCCCAGTGGAACGAACACCAGGCAACTTACAGATGGAGCTTCTCGATATGAGAAATAACCTTACACCTAAGGGAAAATTTCAGAGTCCGCCAACTATCGAGTTTGTGTGCCTTATTCCTCGGGACCGCTTTCCGAATATCTGCTTGTGTGCGAAGGTGCTAGGAATGTTCGGCTCGACGTATGCATGTGAATAATTTTTCTCTAGAATGAAACTTACTAAGAACGGATCCAGATCCCGACTGTCCGACGAAAATTTAGTGTGCCAGTTGCGTTTGATGACAGTAAATAATAAATTGGAACCAGACGTAGTCTCACGTAACCCACCATAGTCCACTGTAGTCCACCGTAATCCCGCAATCATGAGTACGCTCAAAAATGGAGTGGTGGCCCCTTCGACCGAATGCAGATGTACTTTTAGAGCAGTGCGCTCGGGGTGATATTCCTACCAACAATGCAGAGGTGAGCAGCTGAGATGGCAGTGTTTTTGTTGTAGTGTACTTTTTGGTTGTGTGTGTAGCTCCTCTCATTTTCGCAGCCTCCTGACAGTGCAGAATTGATCATACTGCCGGAGATATTGGAAGGTGATGTCTTTATTGTGCCCATTGATGGTGATGTAGTTGTGTGGAAGACTTGAGGGAATCCGAAGCAGTGGGTGGCGCTGAGGTTAGTCCTCCGGTGCGGGGCTGGGAGAGTAAACTTATGTTAGTGTTGTTTGCTGTGAGTGTGCAATTACTGACTCCTTTACTTTTTCCTTCAGAGTTATTGTGATGAGTCAAACACAATTGATCTAACGGGAAGTGGTGGGGAGGAGGAGGGTGATGATTCATTGCTGTCTATTGATTGGTCAAAGATGTCCATCAAGGAGGAGGAGAAGCCCACTGTTTGCTCTCCCGATGTAAGTGTTGCTTTTTTGTGAGGTTCTGTAATAAATTTACAGTTGGTGTCTCTCAACTTTGTGTATTAACCTATTTTAAAACTCCGTGTGAAATTTCAGACTGTCAAACTGAAGGCGCTTCACACACCACCCCAACAATCTGGGCTGACACCCAACATAAAGAGGGTTCACAAGGTGGAGCGTCAGTCTCCACTATTGACTACTTTGGATTATGTGAGTTTTCTTTCCTGTTTGTCTTTTTCCATGGTGATGATTTCTTCAGAATTTTGTTAATATTGGTTGACACCTCTCTCTTAATTTGCAGACTCCACTCTCCAAACCTGATACTACTCCCAGGAGAAAGCTGATGACTGTTGAAGCTGTTGACCACATGCGGGGCAGTTCTCCCTGTGTGAGCCACGCTGCAGAGCCCCCAAAAGGGCACGTGTTCGGCGTATCAAAATTCTTTTACTTTGTGGTTTTCTCAGTGTGGTGTTTTGAAAGATGGTACAGCCGACGCACACTGTGCATCATTATTGCAGCTCAAACACCACTTTGTGCGAACTGTAAGTGCATTATTTACTAGCTATATGTACGCCAGACCACGTCTCGCGTAACAGGC
>NW_026267348.1:170057-172135 GCF_000697945.3 Frankliniella occidentalis | reverse complement strand
ACAAAGGTACGGGCCTACGGCCCGTTAACGGCCTATCACCTCCACTAAGCATGCATGCTTGCACATTTTTTCGCTTATTTTCGACAAAGATACCCTCTAGCGCCTCAACGGTTTGAGGTAGAGCAAAACGGACGAAATTTTCGCCCGAAGAGCTCTACTTTGATGAGTTACCCCTTAGGAAACCATTAAAAAAAATATTTTTAAAAACGTCATTTTTGGGACCTGTTGTTTTTGATTTTTTTTAAATCCAGTTTTTGAGCTAGAATGCTCATCTTCGAACCCGACCTGTCTTTTGATGGTACAAAACTACCCTGAAAATCCCAGGTCACTCGCTCAATTCGTTCTCGAGTTATCGTGCGGACAGACAGACAGACAGACGTGCAGACAGACAGACAGACAAAGTTTTTTCCGACCAGGCGGAGTAATAGGCTTCGCTAATCGCTCAGCCAATGAAAAACCAAACTGCGCTGCATGAATTATTATTATTAAATAATAATAATTACTTTGATAATTAAGCATGTGATAATCAACATTTACAGGTCTTAATATCAACGAGGCTGTCAACTGCGCTGCGTCATCATGGGTCAAAAGTGGCAGGATGGCCAAGGCTACCTGTGCTTGCAGACCGCAAGTTGATGTCTTGGGACCGTGCTGCACATGTATGTTCATTTTGTGAACAAGAGGGTTAATGTTTATCATGGAAACTTTCACATTTCCTTTTCAGAACACTTTAAGATATGGCTGGAGTAGTGTTGGACCCTGTACTCAAGAAGGCTGGTCTGTCCGAGGAAGACTTTGAAGATTGGAAGAAAGGAAGAAATGCTGATGTATTTAAGAATAACAAGTTAATGAATCCTTATGGCTCCAGTAGGAAATGGTGCCCAACCAGTTTCAGACAACTTCTCAGTGAAAATTCAGAACATGTTTCACTGCAGGTAATAAAGCATTGCGGTAAAGCTAGAATGAAGAAGAATGCGAGGAAGAAGAAAACGGAAATCACTATGCGTTGACATGGGACTTCCGTTTTCTTGATCCCTGCATTCTTCTGCATTTAAGCCTTACCGGAATGAATTTTGAAGTGTCCATTGTTAAGGATTATTCTAAGTCCTTTACATCATTTCCTTCTTTATGATACTGTCGGACTGTAAGGAGGTCAGAACATCATTTTACCAGTTCGATGGGCCCATCCTGGACAGATTCATCGGTGCAATGGAGGTCACACTGGACGATGATGCTGTAACGGGTCGTTACTCTTTCTACTATCTTTATCTCGTTTTCTTATTTTTTGTCTTTATTTTTATTTTGTCTATCGTCTACTTTTATTTCTCGCCCCGCCGTCTCACCCCCCGCTCCAACTGCACTGCATTCACTCACCTTGTCATTCCCTTACCTTTATTTTTCCCACCTGCATTTTCCTTCGTGTTTCACTTCGCCGCCACCAGAGCACGCTCGTCGCTCGCCGTCGCGTCGACAGGCCCGAGCCTGCCTCATTCTACCGGAGGACGCCAGTCAGACATCACCTCACATCATCCCGCGAGCAAACCCGTTAAATTCATCATCATTCCTTTCCCGCGAGCTAATCCGTCCTTCACTTCATCAAGTGCTCAGCCATGCTCGCTTTAACGGTTCGTACCATCTGCGTTTTGTCCTCACTTCGGCCTTTCGGCCGTCACGCTCACCAGCCAGGTTGTATTGTCCAGTGTCTGACCATGTGCTCTGTGTTCTCGCCTTATTTCAGGGTTTCTACCTTAGCTTTCGTAAAGCTCTTATCGCTGTGATGTCCGGCTGAATCTCTGTGTGTCCCCGGGATGGGTCCGGCGCCAGATGACTTTTCTTATCAACTTTATTTCGACCCGCTCGCGATGGTCTAGGCCTCATGTAGCTCGCTGCGCCGTTGCAAGTCCTCCACTCCGGATTCAGACTTTTTAAGTTTGGTTTTTGGCTGTTGGCCTCAATCATTCTTTTTCCGCGAGCAAGTCCGTTATTGGCTGAGCGATTAGCGAAGCCCATTACTCCACTGACCGGAAAAGTTTCATTCTGTTTGTCTGTCTGTCTGTCTGTGTGTCTGTTTGTCTGTC
>NW_026267348.1:155888-166152 GCF_000697945.3 Frankliniella occidentalis | reverse complement strand
CAGCGCCGCAGGCCAAGGTAGATGTATGCCAGGCGCGTCGCAGCGTAACAGTGTTTCGTGAGATATCGCGAAGCCTGTTACGCGAGACGTGGTCTAGCGTACATCTACCTTGTTCTATTGATTAGAGATAGTATTCTTACACGACTCTGTTAGTCTCACTGGAGCTCCTTTAGTCCACTCAGTAGACACTGTTGTGTGAGAGGTGGCAAAGTACTGGATGTTAAAATGACTTTGAAGTCTATTCCTCCTTCAAAATATCCTTGCTCTGCCGCCCTCCTATAAGGCATCAATGACATGCTGCACCCTCACGATTTCAAAGGGGTGTGGTCAGTCTTTGTTTCACTGCTCGTGAGATATCTCACGCGTAATTTTGAAAAGGTATTTGTCTGTGAGTTGTTACCAGTGACAAATGTCCGTAAAGCATTCATATCTCCTGAGTTAGCTCGTTTTAATTTCCAAATAAAAAATTTAAAGTTCACACCTAAAGTTACTGTTTTCAGCTTTGAGTGAATATTTAAATCTAAATCTTTGTACTGTTTGGACACGTACTGTCCTCTAATTAAATCGAGGCCAGATTGCATTCACCCTTCCTCTAACCGACTGGCTTGCATGCATTCTCAGCTGCTCTCTGCACTGTGCGTCTGAGGCTGTCCATCGATTTGTCCATGGTATAGTCAGCCAGTGCAGATTGCTCTTTCCGCGTTTTCTTTTCGCTTGCATTTATTTACCATCTTCGTTGTGTTCGAGTACAGTACATGTTCAATCCAGTTATCTTATAGCATACCAGTAATCATTCTTTTGTATCGCTACTGTGACTTTTGATATCTTTTGATATAATTTCTCTCATGAGTTTAGTTCTGACCTGCCGAAGAGGAAGCAGAGGAAATACAGAAGGAAAGGCAGGGGGGTCACAGAAGACCAAAGTTGTGTACAACTCTGTAGTCTTCCATCTGCAGAGCAGTTCTAATGAGGGTACCGACGGACTCGGCAAGGTGCAGGCTAACTGACTCTCTTGTTCAAATTGAACACAACTCATTTAGGGGGTTCGCCAGGGGCGTCAAACGTGACGGCGGCGGCGTCGCGCGCAGCTGCCCCCGGACCTCGCTACCTGGGCGGGCGCCGCCAGCCCGGCCCTTTCCCCGGATCGGCACCCGCGCAGGCGAGGCCCGGTGGCTCGGCTCGCTGCGGCCTCCTTGCACGCGGAAATTAGCACTTTGAAGATCGGATGTTCTTTAAAAATACGATTGTAGATCGGACGTTTTCAAAACGATCTTTTACGAACGGCGTTTGTTGCATTGGGGCGACTAAATCAGTAAAATTACTAACAGTTTTTTTTTCCCCTCTTTTCAATATTTTAATATCGCCAGGTCATGTCATGATATGGTATACTTAAAGCTAATCACCATCATTGCAAAGTGCCTAAACTCATTGATAACAAACATCCCGTTGATGGACAGTAGTAATGTACAACCACTAAAATCCCAGCTCTCAATTCCATATGGATTTCTAGTATGGAAAATGCCTGTCTGGATTTTGTTGAATTTCCATATGGATTATATTCCAGATGTAATTTGGAACACTTTCCAGAGTGGAATTTTGTACTATGAGTATTTCCGCTGTGGAAAATTTTCCATGTGTGACATAAATTCATATGGATAGTGAAATCCATCTGGATTGTGAAACCAGCGAGGACAATCTTCAATCACCAAGCTGCTTGTTTACGCCAAAGGACACCGTGCCTATGTAAACTTCCGCTAAAAACGCCAAATATGCGACCAGATTTTCGATTCGACAACTTGTTACGAAAGTCCAGCCTTCAGTCAGAATTCCTGTGTTACACTTAGTTAAAAAGTTATGATTTAATTTGCAAATCCATGGTCAAAAAGATGCAGCCGACCATAATGAAAAATATTTCATAATGGAAAATCAGTTATCCATAGAGTAAAATAACCCACAACAAAATTCCATAGTGAAATATCACAAATCCACAGTGAAAAATATTCCAGATCAAGTTCCATAGTGGAATTTCATAAATCCATACCGGAAAATTATTCCATACCAAATTCCATTGTGGAAACGAGATTCCATATCGAAAACCGAGATCCATCTGGAAATTACCAGGAATTCCATAGGGAATGAGTAATTTTGGCGGTTAGAAGAACAAGAAGAAGTTCGAAGATGGCTGCTACGGACCACGACAAACATTTAAATGTTTTCCAGAGCACCCGCTCGCGCTCCAGAGCCCCAATAACCTATCTAATGTTAGAGCGCATCTGTTGGAGTCAAGCTTGGTATTGTTAGAATCAGAAAAACGTGAAGAAGACGATGAAAACGATATCGGACCTTTAAAGTAGTTAGGCTGACTTGCCAGCTGGTCAAGTGACGTACTAAAGGATGTGCACTAGTACTACTTGTAAGACCGGAAAAATATAAAATGTGAACAGGAGCACTCATAAGACAATATTAAGTGTTATTTTTGAGCTCAGAACAATTTAAATGTCAGACACCAATTTTAAAAAGGTTGATTTAGTTGTAGACTTGACTAGTTTCTGACCTGCTGTCAACCTAGCTACGTAAAAATTGGCGGTATGTAAATCGAGGTCAAAAATTTGAGATGACGTTTAAAGGCTTGTAAATGTGTACAAGGTGGAATTTAAAGGTACACAGAGCCCACGAAAATCATTTTCAGAGCTGTATCTTGATTCTACATGCATACACTGACATTCGTCACTTTCGGACCGGAAGGTTGGTAGCAGACAAAATTCAAACACGAGATTGTCACGGTAGAGCAAGGGGTGGTGGCACACAAAGCTAGAGATTTGCTGATTTGATTGCAAATTATTATGACTTGATTGGCTGAGTGAAAACCAAAATAAACTATACTGTAAGGTACTATACTTCACGAGAGAACGAAGCCACCATGTAGAGCTGAAAAGTTTGGTAAACAGGTTGCTGCCAACCTAACATTGAATTTGAAAGAAAAAATGAGACAACTCCGTTTGTTTTATGTTTGGGTAGTCACGTAATCATGTTTGATGTTTAAAGTGTTAAATGTGCATTCTTTTATTATATTCGTGTAGTTTTATGTTGAATTTGAAATACATGCACGCAGGTAACCTTTTTTTATTATACGATTGTGATTTACTTTTTCGTTATGTGGTTGGTGCACGTCGTTATGTCGGCGGTCTTGTGTGTTTTCACGTGGTCGATTCAAAATCCTAACCGTTGTTCTGGAGTTAGTTCATCAGTCATTTTATCATTTGTCAAGAGTAGTTGTGAAACATGGAAATAGATTATTGGTTTTAAAGTTTGATCATGGAGGAGGGCACCTTTTTAAAATGAAAGTGATTAGTTTGTTTTAGAACGTTGATGGTAAATAAATCAAAGCAGATAAGAAGGTTTGCAGCAATTTAGTTAAGGTTTGTTATTATATTTTGTGGGTTATGATTTGTTTCTTTATGGAGTGTTGTTAAGTTATAGTTTATTTTATTTATTGGTTACAGGTTAAGGATAATGTTTGTTTTATTCATGAATATGTTGTAAGGTCGATGTGAACATTGTATAATATGGAGATGTGTTTTTGGAAGTTATTGTTGATTATGGCTGGCGCAATAAGTTCTATTGTTCACACTTCTATTGTCCACATTTCTATTGGAGATGCAATTTGTGAAATTGAAAGTTTTCAAAATGAATCGTATGAAATGCAACTGGGTGTTGTTTCTGATATTGTTGAGGTTCGAGTGGGTTCTCAAGATTTTCCTAAGGTTAGCCGATGGGAATCACAATTTAATGACAAGCCAACGCATGTAAGTATTGGTTTGTACATTGTTTCAAATTAATTGATTTTGATTATGAGTTTTTAATTTGTATTTTAATTGTAGGTAGGGAATTCATTAGTAACAAGAGTTTGTTCAGTAGTGAATTGTCAGTCCTCCAATGTTTGTGGGAAATTGTATCCATTTCCTTATATTTTTAGGAAAATGAATGGGAAGAAGGTTTTGAATAAGGCTGGTCTTGAACGGTTAGTATATATAGTTGTGCAATGAAGTTACGATTTACTTATTAAAGTGTAATAATTGTATGTGCATAATTTTATTTGTTTCAGGTTGAGAGAATGGATTAGATTGTCTGGAAATTTAAGATTATTAAATGTAAATCCTGGTAATGTGCACAATAACTTTTATATGTGTGCCAATCATTTTGGCGTTGATCAATTCAATTCTAAAAACATGGATTGTTTAAAGAAGTGTGCTATGCCAACTGTTTTCAATTGTAACCCCGTAAGCGAAGAAGCCATGAGTGCTTATGATAGTGGATGGAACATTTGTTCGTTTAATGAGGATTCATTTGTTGAATATATGGAGAAGAATATTATTGATATTACTGAGGTAAATTGTGTGTGTGTGATTAATGTTTATGTTGTGTGTTGATAACTTAACATCAATTATGTGATTAATATATTTACAGGATGAGCAGTTGGGTATTGATGTAGTAAATGAAGTAATGGAAATAAATGATGATCATTTGGGTACTGATGTAGTAACTGAAGTAATGGAAGTAAATAGTGATAATGCGATATTTCATGGAAATGTTGTAAATGTTAACAGTACTGATATTGTTAAGAAATGTTGTGTGCGAGGATGTACAAACATTTATGAAAGATTATATTCATTTCCAAATTTATTTAAGAAAGATGGTGTGGGTATTAATACGCGGGCGGTGCAGAAGTAAGTTCATTTGTTTGTATTAAATTGTTTTTGTTATCTGTTGTTGTGGTATTCTAATTGTACTATGTAGATGCAGGGAATGGCTTCGGAAATGTGGTAATCCTGCATTATTGAATTGCAATCCAACAAAATTATTTGAAAAAGTTTTTGTATGTGAAGAGCATTTTTCAAGAGATTCATTTTACAAACGTAATATCTCGATATTGAAAGTTAATGCCATTCCAACTCATTTTCAGTATGAGTCTTTAAGTGAAGAAGTGATGCACAAATATGATATGGCTTGGAAGATTTCTCACATTTTGTCAAATAAAATAGCAGAATTTGATGAAGATGAAGAGAAGAATGTGGCAAGTCAAGATGTAAGGAAAACATTGGTAATGTCTTGTTTGCATATAATGTATTATGTGTTTAACATAGTTTTGTTTTAGGATCTGCCGCCTGTTCTTGTTAATGAATTGGAAGAAAATGTTAATATTTTGGAATCAATTCCTTCTTATAGTAAATTGCAAAAGTGTTGTTACACTTCATGTCATGGAAGCAATAGGAATTCAGTAATGTTTAGATTTCCTAATGTGATTAGGAAAGTTAATGGTGTTATGCAACTAGATCAGACAAAATTGGACAGGTGTGTTTTGTTATGGTTGATTTATTAGTTGTATCAAAGTCAGGAATTTTGTTTACAAGTTGTGTACGGTGTACTTGAAATTGGAATAATTATGCGAATCATTGTGTTTACAGGTTTTTGGTTTGGTTGAAGAATGTTGGTAATGAGAACTTATTGTTATGTGATCCAAAGTGTGTCAATGAAAAGTTTTTCGTATGTAAGGATCATTTTGAAGATAAGTTTTTCAATTACCAGAATGTAAATAAGTTAATGTCAAATGCAGTTCCCATGTGTCATGACAACAGTTTGTCTGAAGAGAGCATGGAACAATATCGCTTGAATCTAAGAAGGTGGATTGAAAATAATTATGAGTCTTTATGTTTTGATGTAACAAAGAAGGCAGCAATTGATTTTGAAGAAGAAATGAAGAATTTGAAGTGGAATCATTGTGAATCTTGCAAAGAGAAATTTTTAGTGAAGGGAGATGATGAAACTAAATGTCTACATAGAGATAAGTGTTGGGAGTATTGTGGTTTAAATAATATGGATCCTGGAGATGTGCCTGTACAATTGCAAGATTTAACTTTTATTGAAGAACGTCTTATTGCCAGAGTTCATCCACTCATTTCAGTATATATGTTAACCAGAAATGGGCAGTATGGGTATCGGAAGAATGTTATTAATTTTTCTCAGAAAATTGATAATTTTGTTAATGAATTGCCTATGAAGATTACAGAATTAAATTCAGTAATCATTGTGAGGAAGGAAGGTGAAGATAACACGTATCATGATTTCAATGTGAGAGCTGATAAAGTCAGAGCGGCATTACTGTGGTTGAAGCAGAATAACAAGTTTTATCAAGATATATTGATTAATGAAGATAACTTAAATTTATTACCTGAAGATAGCAATGTGTCCAATGAAATTCAATCATATTTGGATAATCATGAAATTGAAATTAATCAAATCACTGCTGATGTTGATGCAAATGTGGACGAATGCATTGTTAATGATGAATATCGCACAGTTGTTTCTGATGTTGTGTTTCCACATCAGGATCAACAGATAAAGAATTACCTGAAATGGCCTTCATTGGAACCTCAACCCATAGATGAGTATAGCACACCAGGTTACATTGCTTGTGCTTTTCCCACATTGTTTTGTTCTGGTAAAGCTGATTTGAGGGATTGGCATGAAAAGGAAGTGAGTGCATCTAATTATTTTAGACATTTATTGCGTTATCGGGATGAACGATTTTCCAAGCATAAAACGTTTCGTTTTTTTGCTTATAATTCATGGATGCGTTGGACTGCATTAACTGATGGAAATGTATATGTGAAACAAAATGAGGAATTTAAACATATGACAGTCGATCAATTGAAAGAAATCTTGAACAATAATCCAAATATTTTGAAGAAAATTATGTTTCATGGCAAAAATTTAAGAGGAACTAAGGCGTATTGGCATCAACGAGCTGGAGAATTGCGTGATATGGTCAACCAGTTACATATGCCAACAATTTTTTTAACTTTGAGTGCTGCCGACTTACATTGGAATGATTTGTATAGATTACTCACTGGGAAGGAGGATTTATCTGATTTGAGAGAATATGAAAGACATAAATTGTTGAGAGATAATCCACAAATTGTTGATGAATTTTTTGCAATGAGAGTAAATGCATTTTTGAAGCATGTAAGTAATGATTTGTTCAATATAATTATTATGTTGTTGATATAACAAGTGTCATTATCTTTATGTAATCTGTTTATGTTTTGTAGGTAATGATGAAGAAGTACAAAGTAATTGATTATTGGTATCGCATTGAATATCAACATCGTGGTTCGGCACATTTACATGGGGTTTTTTGGTTTGAAAATGCACCCAATTGTGATAACATTGAGAATGCTACACAAGAAGAATTGGATGTGATTGTAGATTATTTTAAGGATCTTATATCAGCAATCAATCCAGACACGCATTCAGAGAGAGACGATGATCATCCCTGCAGAAAACTATATGCGAATGTTACCGATTTTCAGACAGATCTTGCCCAGCTTTTGAACACAGTTCAAAGACATACCAGGTGTTCAACTGAGTATTGTATTAAATACAACAAAAAGAGTAAGGAAAGTAAGTGCAGATTTGGATTCCCCATTTTGGATTTGAATAATGAACCAAAGTGTATTGCAAAGGAAGATGGGGAAATTGAATTCAAGAAATGATGACAGGTTGAATAAATACAATCAATTTATAATTCAGTTGTGGCGGGCTAATATGGACATCGCACCTGTTATCAGTAAAAAGAGATTATTGGCATATTTAGCAAAATATATTTCCAAGTCAGAAGTGTCATCAATTTCTTTATCTGATTTGATGAAAGGAATTTTGGATACGATGAATGATGATAGCAAATGTGTGCGTGCCATTCAACGTTTTTTTATTAAAGCTTGTGTTGAACGTGACATATGTGCTCAGGAAGTAAGTCATATTTTATTGGGATTGAAATTGCATTCTAGTGGTAAGAGAGCATTTGTTATTGTTAATTTCAATAATAAACGATGGTGTCCACTGTTAAATGAAATATCAGATGAAAGTGATTGTGCAAGTGGCAAATCATTTATTGAAAAATACATAGATCGACCTGCATTTATGGAAAATGTGTCATTATGGGATGCTGCTAAGAAATATAATGCTTTAAAGTGGAAATTGCTACCACAGAATGCAGAAAATATAGTTCGAGTTTTTCCTGTTGTTAATTTGAAGAAAGATGATGATAATGATAAGTATTTCGAACAACAAGTATTTTTACATGTTCCATGGCGAAATGAAGATAATTTAAGGGATGAGAATGAAACTTGGAGTGATGTCTATAATAGACATGGTTTGAGTAATGTTCCTGGAATTACTGATTTATTAGAAAATGTAATATGTGATAATGGTGTTGAAGAAGAAGAGGAAGATATTGATGAATTTGTTAGTAATTTTTATGAAGGCGAATTGGAAAATGAGACCAATGAAGAATGGATGGTATGTTCCAGTATGGGTTGTGGTAGAATTGACAAAGTTGAATTAGGAAAGAGGCATGTAGATTTAAATTATCCATGGATGGATTCATTTGAGTTGTACAAACAATATGGAACCATAGAAGAATTTCAGAATTTTATAAGAGAAGAAAAGAAAAAATCTGAAAGTAATGTTGAAGTAGATGATAGTATGTTTGCAACTAATTTGAATGTCACTCTCAGTTGTGATCAGCAGAAAGTATTGCAATTAGTTATGAAGCAAATTGAATCCATTGAATGCAATCAGAGTAGTGACATATGTGCTGATACTATTAAGACATGTATAGTGCAAGGCAAAGCCGGTTAGTAGTTATATTTAGTATATTAATAATGAAATTTGCAATAGATAGAAGTTATGTGTGTTTGTTTAATTTGAGTTTTATTGTTTGTAATAGTGTTTTTTTTGTTATTTGATAGGAACTGGAAAGAGTTTGGTAATTGCAGAGATTACCAAAGTATTGACCCAGAAATTTGGAAAGCAGTCTTATGTATTGGGTACTCCTACAGGCGTATCTGCTCTATTGATAAAAGGCAAAACAGTGCACTCCATCTTTCGCATCCCAAGAGAAAGTAAAAACTTCAAACCATTAATGGGTGAACAGGCGAGGAAGTTGACCAATGAATTTGAAAATGTGAAATTTTTAATTTTAGATGAATATTCTATGATTGGTAGTAGAATGATGGGTATGATTAATAGGCGTTGTAAGGAAGCAACTGGTAATTATGATGAAGATTTTGGTGGTTTATATACATATTTTTTTGGTGATATAAAACAATTGCCGCCAGTAAAGGATCGACCAATTTACAGTTATAATCAAAAGTGTGCATTATCCCAATGTGGTTACAATGCAATGAGAAATATTCAATCATGTATTGTATTGAATAAAATTCATCGGCAAACTGACAATCAATTTTTGAATATACTGACTAATATTAGTGAAGGTGGTGTGACGAAGGAAGATTTTGAAGTTTTGAAGACCAGAATGAAGGGAGTTACATTTGAGGATGATGCTTTCAAAGATGCACTGCATTTATTTGCAACCAAAGAAGAGGTGCGAAATTTCAATATATCGAAATTAGGTCAATTGAAGGATTCAAACAATCATGTAGTTCCAGTTTTGAAAGTTGAAGCCAGAACAAATTGTGTTAAAGCTAAAAAAGCTACAACTGATGAAGCTCAAGGACTTGAACAGAATTTATATTTAGCTAAGGGTTGCAATATTATGTTAAGAACAAATCTGTGGTTGGCTAAAGGTTTAGTGAATGGTGCTATGGGTAAAATTGTTGATATATTGTATAATGTGAACACTGAAGTTTCCATTAATCATCCCACAGTTTTATTGTGTGAATTTGATACATATACTGGCCCATCAATAATACCAGGTTCAAATATAGTGCCGGTGCCTACCATGTTCAGCAGTTGGACTAATCAACATAATGAATCACTTTCGCGCATTCAATTTCCAATTGCATTGAGCTATGCATGTTCTATTCACAAATCACAAGGACTCACTTTGCCAAAGGTATATATTATGGTTTTAATGCAAAGTTTGTTTTGGAGGATTATTATTCATTTTTCTTTGTTTTTTTTAGGCCGTTGTCCACATTGGTGAGAAAGAATTTGCTCTTGGATTGACCTATGTTGCCATGTCAAGAGTGAAGTCGCTGAAGAGCATATTGTTCTACCCATTTTCGTTTGCACGAATTAGTAAATTAAATTCAGCCAATCTCATGTTGAGAAATGATTTTTTGCAATATATTAGCACTAAGTGTGTATTTTAAATGATGAACGTGAAATGATTTGTGGATAATTGATTTATTCTAGTCAAAAAGTACAAAATATGGCATGGAACCAAATATTTATCTTTGAT
>NW_026267348.1:155308-155838 GCF_000697945.3 Frankliniella occidentalis | reverse complement strand
ATGGGTTTCTAAGGGGTAACTCGTCAAAGTAGAGCCCTATGGGCGAAAATTTCCTCCGTTTGGCTCTATCTTGTACCGTTTAGGTGCTGGGGGGCATTTCTTGACACAAATGAGGTGAAAATGATCAAATGGTCGATTAAATCGTTAAAAAGACTTCATTTCGAAAAATTGTATATACACCCCTATTACCTCGTCTCGGGTGTCAGCGAGGCAGGCCTAGCTACATGTGCGCCAGGCGCGTCGCAGCGTAACAGTGTTTCGTGAGATATCGCGAAGCCTGTTACGCGAGACGTGGTCTGGCGTACATATAGCTAGGTAGTATATGTACTACGTCTTGCAAAAGAAACGGACCTCTGCTGCGGGACTACTCCGCGTTCCGGCTCGGGCGACAGACGGACACCGGCCGCCCCGTTGCCGCTGTGCACAAGGGCGGGGGCGGGGGGCACCGACTGCACTGCCAGGCCGGCGGGGCGCGCTGGAGGGCTCGGCCTGCCTGGCCTCCTGGGCCGCAGCCCCGGGCCGCAGTCTTC
>NW_026267348.1:148497-154003 GCF_000697945.3 Frankliniella occidentalis | reverse complement strand
CTATAAAAAATAGTAAAAAATTCAGGGGGGACCCTCTAGACAGGGGACCCTCCAGGACCTACCCTAATTCATATTGTAGTAGTATGCTCCAGTATTGTTCAGCTTATTTGCAGCTGTGACAAATATCTCATTGAATTTCGATTTTTCTACTTTGATGACATTGCCTTTTAAAGGCGTGTTGTTTAAGTTGTTAATAGCTGGAAATATATATTGAAATGTTATGTTATTCTTATCATTTGAGAATAAATTATTATAAGAAAATGTTAGAATTGATTGATTGCATGTTATACCTTTTTGAGCATCCTTTTGTGACGCAACTTGAATGTGTGCGTGATCGTCGACAATTTTGATTGCCTGGACATCAGCGTATAGATCTGAAACCCAAAACATTAATAATGTAATTCCTTTAATACAGTAATTGCAAAGGGACGAACTTATGACGGGTTATTTGGGTTGAAGTTCATAAATATTCTAAGACTGGTGCATGCACATGAACCATGGATCAATATGGTATGTCGAGTTAAATTTTACATTGGCATTTCAGTGGCAATGAGAGATTGAACATAAAGAAGAGTAAGAGGGTGCAAACAAAAATTGTAGGAGTTTTGATTCTAATACGTTATGAGTTTCATTCGAAATATATTGTACCTTTTTTAAACAGTATAAGTATATTACTTACCGAACAACTTAAACAAATCTTGCATTGTGACATCCTGTGAATGAAATGAAAAAAAATATAATAATATATTATTGAAATTATATATTGATTGATAATTTCAATTCAAAGTCCTATTATCACCTTATTTCTGTTTGATACATATAAACAACATGTGTCCTTAGTTTCTTCGTTAGGAACTTTATTGTCACTTTGCTGGTTGACATTCTTTGATACAGAGTACGTATCAGTGTCATCTAGTGATTTTGGCTTAACGAAGTATTCTGGAGCACTAGAGTAGAAAGAAATGGATGCAGCTTTAGAGTTTGTTACAAGCATGACATTTAAAATTAAACAATCATTTCCAATGAATGTGGTACGTACTGTGGTTCTAAAAATTTATGTTTCGTTAGCAAGTTATTGTAATCTTTGGCTAATTGTTCAAACGCAATTGTTGCATAGTCCTTATTTATTTTGTGAATCTCACATTCTTGCAGAGCATCTGATAATCAGATTAAAATTTATGAAAAATAATTCCATGGTCATTTTTAGAAATGTAAGCATCATATTTACCTTTTAGTTGTGCTTTAAGTTCTGCTATTTCAAGTGAACATGATTGACTGTTGCACGTCATAATGAATGCTTGTTGATGAAAGCGAAGTTGAATAGCTACAAAGATGAAATGGTTAGGTTAGTTAATGGACAAGTTAGTTAAATTAATATATTGCAGCTGATGTTTATAGGTTTGTAAGGCGTAATAGAAGTTAAATAGTGTAGCTCAATTATGGATTGCAAAGGAATTATGGTTTTTATAAAATATTATTGAGGTAATTCGAAATGTGGGTTCAAAGGAGCACGTTCTATTTTATTTGATAAAGTGTCGAATGGTTTCGAACACGCTTTAGGCAATTATTTTTTGGTTTATTGTTAGATATTATGTTTATTGTTGAAATCAATCTAATTTTTTTGTATTGTAACGAAAGTTGAACGTACTTATCAATGAGAAGAGCTGAGGACCGTGGTCACGTTGTGTGAAGGTGAATACGCACTGTTAAGTTGCGGGAAAACAGCGATGGCGGAAATGGTGGTGTTACCAACATAATTGTGTTGGAAGTACTTGCAATTTGTTTTTCATTTTGATTCCATTTTTTTATGAAACCGAAAGTAATAATGTTTTTTTCGTTAATTAAAATTTGTATTAATAATGTTGTGGATGATGACATTATTATAATCTTTAAATTGTTGGTGGGAATTTGTGGATTGGTAAAAGTTTACGTCATAATACGTGAAGGTGATTTAAATCTAATTGTAATTATAACAGATAATTAAGCGTGCAAAATAATTGCAAGTGGAAATGTAAATGTATAAATTGAATATTTCAGTTAGTTTGTATTAAATGTATTGATGGTAGGAAAGTATATGTTTTAATGAGTCGTTTATTGGGGTTCAAGTTGACTTGCGTAGTCCTTTCTCTACGTTTTAAAGCTGGTTGGAACCGTATTTCGTTCTCTCTTTCACCGGTCCGGTCATCTCAGCAGTTGGAATTTGAATATATTCTATTTGACAGGTAAGTGAAATTTCGTATGTTTTAGGTTATAACACGTGTGAATGAGATTGTGTTGATGTCATTGTCACTAGTTATCAGTTTAATGTCATTATTAATTAAAGTTGTAGAAATATCAATTTGTGGACAGCAGGTGTAATGAGTCAAGTACGTGTTTATCACACGTTTATTGTTTCGTGCATTCATTCGTTTGTAATGTTTGCGTCATTTGCACGGGCGTATGATTTTCATACGCCTTGCCTGTCACGCAGTTCATTTAGTTTCACAGTTTCGGCCAAATTTTAATTGCAAAATGATTCATATGATATGTGTTTTATTATGTTGCTGTTGTGAAAGGAATAATTGATGATCTGATTGAGTAATAGTTTAAATAATTGTTTACAGAAGTCTATAATGTTGTATTGTTTCATTTGCAGTCATGGATCAAAGTACTGATGAAGTGCAAGTGTCTTTTAGTGACCTGAATGTTGGGGAGATGTACCCTATTAAGCAAGCCTCAAAGGAATTGAGGAAATTTGATGGGAAGATGGTGGATAGTGTGAAGCTGGATATATCAACTTCTAAGTTATTGCGGACAACTACATATGCGCCATCTGGCATATTGAAATATGCTCAAGATAACATTGATGCGATTAATGAAGCAGCTCAATCAGGGAAGCATTATAGTGCCTGTTTTTATGGTGCGATATTTAATCCGAATAAAAGTAAGCGTTTCATTGGACGCATTCATGAACCTGGTGAAGGTTTGTATATTTTGGTTGGTTATGATTTTATTATTGTATTGTTGGAATTCAGTATTCTAATTTTTATTTTTTTGTTGTAGTTGAGGCCAATGATGAACTGTTGAAAGAAGTCGAGAAGATGAACGCCATGGTGAATAAGAAGAAACGATCATCTTCTGATCTGAATGAGGGAGAGGCATCTTCATCGGGTTCTCCTATGAAGATTGTGAAGATAGAAGAATCGCCTGCAGCTTCACCTATTTCTTCTCCCAACAAATCTGTTCAGTTAGATTGAATACATTTTTGTATGTGACTGCACACATTGCGTTGTATCATGTGGTATGATATATGAATTGTATTAATCTAATGAATTCTATGATGTGGTGATTGGGTTCATGTGTATATTTTCAATATTTTCATATGTGATATATGTATATTATGTTGTAATGTTAAATCATGCATATGTGCAAATAAATATTGTGATGAAAATGTTATTGGCCTATGATGTTCCTTTACTTAATCCCAATAATCTGGAGTGAGTCTAATTTGAATTGGCATGAATGAATGCACCCTTTTTTGGCATGTTGTGAAAGATGGAGTATAAGAAATAAAATGCCATTTTACTGCGGGTTTTAAGTTAAAGTAAATTGTTCAATGTAGTTTACTGACGTCATTTGGTCAATAAATTGCTCAGTTTTATAAGATTTCTTTATTAGGTGTTCTGTTTGTAATGGTGTCCAGAATTGTTAATGTTTTGTTTTGGACAAGAGTCAGTGGAAAGGACATCAATTAACTTATTGAATTTGGCATTCTGATGAGAGTGCAAGTTGAAGGATCAGTAGGTTTTATTCATTAATGTAAGTCAAAGTGTCAACGTATAAGTTGATTCACTTATATCAGATGTCGGGTTGATTTAGTTTTAACACCCATCAATGAAATCACCTTTTTTTATAATGGTATAGGAATTTAGACTGGAAAGAAATGAAAGTAGCTTTATTGTCACAAGTAACAATAGCAAAAATGATGCGCTGAAATCATACATACAAATTCAGTATAGATTTTCATTTCTTTGGTTAATTGTGAGTGAAAAGGTCTGTTGTAATTCATGTGTTCAGGTTTGTTTGGATTTCAAATAAAGAAATGATGAAGTTATATAAAATTTTGTGGTGTTATTAGTTAACACGTATTATAACAGTCTTATAACAATTTCATATAATAAAATTTGTATAAAATATCGATAACAGATTTAACAAATGTATCGATCAAAAGTTGTTTTTGGTTTTCCATTCAAGTTAGCAAAGCAGTTTTGGTGCATATCCCAAGCGTAGTATGTTGAGCGTCGTTGAAATCCAAGTTGCGGGTCATTCCAGTATTTGAACAAGTTTTCCATTTTCTTAAGCTTGCTATCAATGTGCAAGTCAGTTTTGTGACGAATCTTGAGAAACTTGAATACACGGTACATATTGTCACCGTTTTGATAGCAGAAAAGTGCAATAAGTAAGCGATTTTTATAGTTGAGATGAGTCCAGAACGCATTGCGATATGTCTTTTTCATCGGACCCCATTCATCACATTCACCAATGCTATCTAAAACGTCTTGCCATGCTTGATATAATGGACATCGTGGCATTTTAAAAACCTTGAGTAATTTGACGACGGAAGACTATTTTCAATGTATGTGGTGCGACCGGTGAAGAGCGGATACGGGCATGTTGACGTTTTGACGTAGTGGAATCATTCACCAGTAGGTGGCGTTGTTGATGTAAATTTGTGTTCTGGTTGCGGTGCATTTTTAATGTGCATCAATGAATGAACCCTTTTATTGTTCGCGAATAATGTGTATGTTGAGATGCACGAATGATATTCAAAAAGTCTGTGCATTAAATTTAAATAATGGTACCGAATATTGGTCGAAAAAAGCATATCGATCTTGTGAGATGGTGTAGTGGCGTTATTGACCGATAGATGTCGTTTACTCATTGTCGTACTGACGAAAGATCAACACAGTTGTCCAGTTGCCCTGTCTTTCGCATGCTTTTCATCGAGTAGGTGTTTTGTTGTGTCGTCAGTCGGATCATATTATTCAGTCTTAGGGAATCAGTGCGTATTGATTTTATTTTGACACATTAGGTTAATGTGGTTTGTGTTCATTGATTGATAAATTGATTATGTTTGGTAAATTTTACTGTTTTACTTCTGTCATTTGCAGATATGGATCAAAATGTGACTGAGGTTGAGGTGGCCTTTAAGGATTTAGTTGTGGGGCAATTGTATCCTATTAAACGAGCTTTTAAAGAAGTGAGTGTAGTTAATCAGAAACGTGTTATAGAAATCAAATTGGATATATCCAATGATGCATCAGTGAGAACCACAACTTATGTGCCACGTAGCACATGGCATTATGCAAATATGCATTTTGATAATATTAACGAATGTGCTCGTAATGGCCAGTATTATAGTGCATGTTGTTATGGAGTTATAATTGATCCAAACACTCCTGAAAGGGTTATTGGTCGTATCCATACTCCTGGCACAGGTTTGTATAGTTAATTTAAATGTGATGTT
>NW_026267348.1:147116-148447 GCF_000697945.3 Frankliniella occidentalis | reverse complement strand
TAGAATTATAAAGTACTTTTAATTGTAACAATTTTGGTAAAGTATTTGATAAACTTACTATCCAGCGAAGCTAATGTACATTTTCTGCCAAGGTTCGCTCTCTTCGTTATGCATTGTCTATATAAACAGAAAAATGGTGATAAATGATGAATTGAATAAACTTTAGTTATAAAGAGTTGCATTATGTAATACATACCACAAGAGCATTTACTGCTGCTTCTACTGTATTGAAATTGATGAAGAAGCTTTTAAAAGTTTTGGTTTTCCTGGAGAAACTGTGCAATTTTCAATATTAGTAATGTAGCAAAATTGTGGTCATTATACAGTAACCATTTATTGTTGTGGGAAGATATGTTGTAATTAATTGTACTTACACTGGCACTATTTCATCAATTTGGAAATGAATTTGTTTTTTGGCAAATGTTTGTTGAACATCTGCCCTATCATAGTCTAGTCTGAATGTGAATAAAAACTGATTAATTGATATGTCACATGTAGAACAATGAAGTATTGTTGGAATTATAATTGTTACTCACGGTAAATTGGTGACATATATAGATGAGGATGGTGGCGTAAATAAGCTTCTGTCAATGCGTTTATGTAGATTCGTGTAATTCATGGGAAACATCTGGAGGGTCCCCTGTCTAGAGGGTCCCCCTTGAATATTTTATTTTTTTTTATTATTTTAATTAAAAAATTAGTTTTTAATGTTTTAATACTAATTAAATATTAAAATATTGTTAAAAACTGTTTTGCAAGGCCTGAGGTGTCTAGAAATTTTCCATCCTGCTTCCGAATGTTCCGTTTCTCTGGCTTTTGCTCTCCACATGAGTGTTAAATGTTAGTTGTGGTCTGTCTAGTAGACATCCGGCTAGGAGAATTAGTGGCTGTGTTCTCTATGCAGAAGGACTTGGTTGGAAGCGTTGAAATGTCGTACTTTTAAAAGTGCTTTACACATCCAAAAGTTAAACAAAAATGCTACTGTGTTTCTTTTGGGTACATCAAGTGCCGGGCTGTAGTTTTTTGAAAGGCACACAGTGCAACGCGACACAAGTTCAAAGGACTGTGTATTAAAGTGATTTACCTTGCAATGGACATCAGGGCACTGCACTTGATGTATCCATAAGGGAACGCATTAACATTTTTGTTTGATATTTTGATGTCTTAACCACTTGAAAGTCCACGGCATTTTCACACTTCAGAAACCGTGCTACTGAATAGAGAACAACACTAACATATAATTTTAATAGCCTGATGTCAACTATACAGATCGCAACTAGCAAAGACACACTTATGCAAGGAGCATGTGCCCACGATACAGCACATTAGGA
>NW_026267348.1:134278-137623 GCF_000697945.3 Frankliniella occidentalis | reverse complement strand
GAAAACACTAGCACATGCGCACAAAGATACACAATTTGCAAACCAACGTGGTGCACGAACCCACAATACAAATGACCTACTTAATTATATCAAAAACACAATTCACAATAGATAATACAAAATACAAAAGACAATATACAAAATACTAGGTACAAAAACAACCCAGTACAATACATACAAAAATACCAATCATATAGACAATTTCAATACATGATTGAGTCACATGCTCACAGCAGAATGCTTAAAGAGAAATACAATTACAAAAGCAACAGCACTACTAATTAGTAAGACAATCAAGAAAACACAGGATCATCAGATAAAATTCTTCGACTGGAACCGTGACAAAATCTGACCTCAACAGTTATATTATTTTACCTAGATGAAGTAACGAAACGCTCTACAAAATTAATAAGCAACTTGGAGTTCGACAACAAATGCACTCAGGTACAACAGCAGTTCGGAGGACAAAACACTCACACACGACCATAATTTTAAGGGTGACAAACCACAGACAAAGGTGGAACAGCACATACCCTCTTAATATAACTCAAAGATGAACAAACATCAGAACCTTTTTAATTACCCAAACACATGGGAACAAAAGGGACAAAAAGTCATACATGTACAGAGGTCAGTTTAAAGGTCAGGTCACAGTGAATCCAATTATACATCAAGCCGTCATTTTCTGCTGATTAAAAAAAAAATGCAAGATATAGCGGTGCTCATGGTGGTAAACGCTGAGGAGGGAACCAAAAGGGGTTACTCGTGGAGTACATGTTCTTGGTGGTGGAGTCCATGGTGGACCTGGTCAGCAGGTGGTCAGAGGTCGAAAAGGTCAAGGGCATGGCATCGAGGCATGGGGCGGCCTTCTAGAGGAGTCCAGCCCATGGTTGGTAGCTGGTCACCCAGTCCAAAAAGCCCTATGGAAGGAGATAAATAGTGTTGAAATAGTTGCCAGAGATAAGTTGACCTTTTTACTGTTGGAATCTTGACGCACCCGCAGGGCTGTAGAGCGGCGTGGACGAGCACATCGCCAAGCACATGGTGAAAGAGCACAGACAGACAGACAGAAACTTCTTCCTCGAACTGGCATCGGCGACCACCTCAAACCGTCTGACACTTGACCCACGAAACACCTGCCACCTCGCCGGCTCGAGCGGGTTCGGCTCGCCTCGACGGCGAAGCCGATTTCCTCCCGGACGCCGACAGGGGCGGGTAGGCCACACGTCGCGCCGGGGAGCATGGAAGGAGAAATGGTGGCCTAACTGGCAGGCGCTCCGAGGCTGGACGCGTGACAAGATCCAACTTGTCATTAAAATGCAAATAATGAATGTTAAAACAGATTTTGAGTATCTCACAGTTCTAAACGGGACTAAAAACTATATCCTAAGTATAATAACCCCAAAAGAATCAGTAATTTAAGCAATTTACAGAAAAGGGTATCGTGATTTGAATTGCCGCTTTTCCTGCCGTCCAAGCAGACGACTACAGACCGGCGGCCATCTTGCTAGTTTTGGGCAGTTTTTCGTTAATATCTTTCTTATTACATCATAAACATCCACTTTTCTTTGCAAAGATCGACGCAGAATAAAATTCTGCGTCTAATGAATGCCATCTCCGATTATTTGACCGGCGCATTTGCGTTTACGGTCAAATAAACCATGCATCTCCCATAAGAGCCCATATAAAAACGGTCAATTTTAGATTAATTTTAATTCGTAAATGACATTATGGAAGTGTAATTTTATAGAGCTTAACGCGTAGTTCATTTCACAAGGAATAATTTGAATATACTTTGAACCCTGTAGCTCAGTGGCCCCGAATACAGCCTAACTACTTTAAGAATGCTATTTAGTGTTTATCTATGAAAATAGAAGTTCATGTTCATAATTTTGAAATACTAACACGATATCTTATTAACGAACCTGAAAACTTCGTCACGTCACCGTACGAAGCGAAGTCCCTCGGCCCACGTCCTGGACCGGTGCTGCATCATCCAGGCCGTAAGCATATCCTGCACGTCCTGGTTGGCCCGTCGACGGAGCCCTGGGACTGGCTGTGCCGTGGTTTGCCGTAGACGATTTTGACCTCATCCCACTTGGCCTAAAAATGTTAAGACAGACAGTTAAGGTCACGAATAAGGTCGAGTAGGAGATTACATACCGTCATTTCTATAATCAGATTGCCGAATTCGCTCCCATTGTCCGACTGCAGCATCGACGGCGCATCGAAGATGCTTAAAGCGTCCAGTAGGTTGTCGGCTACCTCTTCTGCAGTCTTCCTCTTCATCGGACGCAGTAACACGAATTTAGTCACGTGCTCTTGGTAAACGAAGATAAACTTGTACTCGCCGTCGGTGTGGCTCTGCATGTCGACTTAATCTACTTGGCATCTTTGGTTCATTTCTTCGAACACCAGAGGTTTCACGACAATGCCCCTCTTCTTAGGTTTTTTCTTGGCTAGGTAAATGCCGCAAAGGGACAGGAAGAGGAAGGTGGCCTCTTGGGATACGTTGCTGTACTTCTTCCTAATAATTGGCAACATGCGGTTTTTGCCACCATGACTTACTTGCAAGTGTACTTCGAGGAGGGCGTCGTACATCCGCTCATTATTCACGAAATAATTCTTGTGGTCTCCGTGTTTCACCAGGTACTCCTCTGCTCCCATCGTTTTCGCGGCGTACTTCTTGAGGCGGTCGCGCTCCTTCTTGATCAGCCCCTTCCCTTCTTTCTCCAATGCCCCCTTCACTTCTTTGATTACCTCTAGATATTTCTCCTCGCTGAGGTACTTCGCATTGCCTGCTTTCTTGGTGGTTATCGCCAGAAGTCGTTCCTCAAATTTTGCACGGTTTGGCGGCAGTTCGGCGAGGTCTGCCATTTCTGCCATTTTCAACACAACTGCTCCACTGCACCAAACAGACTAAACTAAGCCGGGCAACCGGCCTCAACAATGGGGATGACAGATGCAAGTTGTGGCCGCGAGGAGCGCTAGTCCCTTGCGTCCCTCCCTTCGCGGGTGGAGGACTTCCCTCTCATACCCACCCCACCTACCTCCACCCCTACAATTGAACCACTTTAGCCGCACTGTGCCGGTGCCTTGTTGCTGCACATTTTGACCGACGGCCTTCACAAGAGCTAGGATTCACAAGAGCTAGAGCCACAACAGCTAGGATCCACAAGAGCTAGGCGTCGCAAGAGCTAGAGTTCACAAGAGCTTGTCGTCGCAAGAGCTAAAGTTCACAAGAGCTAGAGGCAAATCGACTGTTACCGTTGGGCGACTATACTCAGCGGTTCGCGCGGGTGTAAGTGCGTAGATCGAGGGTCCGTGTAGTTAAACCGTGCGCAC
>NW_026267348.1:127340-134228 GCF_000697945.3 Frankliniella occidentalis | reverse complement strand
GGGGATGACAGATGCAAGTTGTGGCCGCGAGGAGCGCTAGTCCCTTGCGTCCCTCCCTTCGCGGGTGGAGGACTTCCCTCTCATACCCACCCCACTCCCAGCCCCCACCCCTCTACAATTGAAACACTTTAGCCGCACTGTGCCGGTGCCTTGTTGCTGCATCCAGAACCTCTGAACGGCCAACTTCACCACCCTTACCACCAGGTACTCTTGTTTGGGCTTTAAAACGCCAGGCTAACAGCTGTTCTTGGCAACCAGGTTCAATCAAGGAACATCAAGGAGAAAAGATATATGTAGTGCTGCTACATGATGGATCCTTGCTTCGAGTGTCTGTGGACGAAGTTCAGCGCCGTCTCGAGATGCAGAGCGCCGCCCCTCCCCCGCCGCCACCCCAGAAGGCACAAGCGTCAGAGGTTCGTCAGCCAGGAACAACAACTGTTAGTACTTAGTCTCATGATGTTTGGTCTACAGCTGGAGACAAGCAAGCAAACCAGGACCCTCTACAGGCCATTCCTGCACCGCCACCTCCACCTGGTGGGCACAATTCAAGGTCTCCTAGCCCCCCTGTGCTCAGCCCTCAAGCCAGCCAAATTTATTTTATTTTTTATTTTGTTTTTATTTTAAACAGGAAAAGAAACGCCTAAACGCAGAAATGCTGGGTCATATTGTGGGGAAGCTGAACAAACGGTATGATCCGACCGGGATAAAGTTGGCTTGAAAAATTTTCTAACCAGAAAAATTTTCGACATCTATTTTTTCAAAAAAAATAAATAAAAAAAAATCAAAAAAAGGCTAACAAGACCTCCCAAACACGAAACGGACCATTTCCGAATTATGCCCAGCAATAGAAAATTTCCAGGTTTAAAAAAGCGTTCAAAATTGGCCATTTCGCCTCTAGAATCTTTCCTATGCTGGGCATAATTCCTATTTTCACAGGTAGGGTGTCTTTTGACGCCCTCAACCCCAAACGGACCATTTCCGAATTATGCCCAGCAATAGAAAATTTCCTGGTTCAAAAAAGCGTTCAATATTGGCCTTTTTGCCTCCAAGCTTTCATATGCTGGGCATAGTTCCAATTTTCACAGGGAAGGTGTCTTTTGACCACCTCAACCCAAAATGGACCATCTCCGAATTATGCCCCGCAATAAAAAATTTCCAGGTTCAAAAAAGCGTTCAAAATTAGCCATTTTCCCTCCAGGATTTATCCTATGCTGGGCATAATTCCTATTTTCACAGGTAGGTTGTCTTTTGACCCCCTCAACCCAAAATAGACCATCTCCGAATTATGCCCAGCAATAGAAAGTTTCCAGCTTCAAAAAAGCGTTCAAAATTAGCCATTTTGCCTCCAGGATTTATCCCATGCTGGGCATAATTCCTATTTTTACAGGAAAGGTGTCTTTTGACCCCCTTAACCCAAAACGGACCATTTCAAAATTATGCCCGACAATAGAAAGTTTTCAGGTTCCAAAAAGCGTTCAAAATTACCCATTTTGCGTCCAGGATTTTTCCTATGCTGGGCATAATTCCTATTTTCACAGGTAGGGTGTCTTTTGACCCCCTTAACCCAAAAAGGATCATTTCCAAATCATGCCCAGCAATACAGGGTGGCCGCTCTGCCCCGTCTTTTTAAAAGAGGTAGACTAGCCCGCCCGCACGACCTCTCCAGTCCCCTCTCACCTCCCCTCTCCGTCTGCAAGCGGGCTAGTCTACCTTTTCAAAATGACGGGGCAGAGCGGCCACCCTGTAGAAAATTTACTGGTTTAAAAAAGCGTTCAAAATTGGCCTTTTTGCCTCCAGAAGCTTTCATATGCTGGGCATAATTCCTAATTTTACAGGGAAGGTGTCTTTTGAACCCCTCAACCCAAAACGGACCATTTCCGATTTATGCCCAGCAATAGAAAGTTTCCAGGTTCAAAAAAGCGTTCAAAATTGGCCATTTCGCCTCTAGAATCTTTCCTATGCTGGGCATAATTCCCATTTTTACAGGTAGGGTGTCTTTTGACCCCCTTTACCGAAAACGGACCATTTCCGAATTATGCCCAGCAATAGAAAATTTCCTGGTTCAAAAAAGCGTTCAAAATTGGCCATTTCGCCTCTAAAATCTTTCCTATGCTAGGCATAATTCCTATTTTCACAGGGAAGGTGTCTTTCCCAAAGAGGAATTTTGGTGGAAGAAACGTGGATTCCACGTAGATTTGTGACGTGGATTCAACGTCGAGTATCCACGTGATATCCACGTGGATTTGACTCCTTTATCCACGACATTTCGACGTGGAAATCATGTCGATTCAAAAACTTTTTTTTCCAATCTTGAGTGGAGTTGAACCTGGGACCTTTGAGTTAGTTGTCTTGTACCCTATCCATTACCCTACGGTGACGCTGCTGGAAGAGGAACGCCAGCTACCGATGCCTTTCTAAAGCACACGCACAGCGCCCAAGCCAGCTCTCTGGCTTATAGGGCGTTGTGCGTTGTACGTTCAAAAGTATAGCCTTGAATTTAATTAATAATTGTACTTCCTTGACAAAATTTAAAAATTTGTTCGATTATGTGTACAAAGCTTTGAACACTATTTTTAACGTTGAACGCAATAGACGGTAAAGTGGATATCACGTGGATTCCACGTTATTTCCACGTTATTTCATGAATCGTGAAAAACAAAACAAAATGCAACTCTCCGAGAAAACTGTACAATTATATACCAAATTTAGCAATAACTACTAGCTTATCATAAGTTTTTTTTTGTTTTTTTTTTGTTGCTTGTTGGGGGAAAAAACCTGGAATCCACGTGATATCCACCAATTTGAGTTTAAATGAACGAATGTCACAAAAGGCGAAATTATCCATCTCTTTTCAGTAATAAGTTATCGTTCTGCATTTAAAAGTGATCAAGAGAACAAGGCCAAGGGTGGTTGAAATACCGTGGATGTATCCACGTCCACGAGATTTCCACGATTCCACGAGGAATCAACGTTGAATCCACGTACCGCTCCTCTTTGGGTTTTGACCCCCTCAACCCAAAATGGACCATCTCCGAATTATGCCCAGCAATAGAAAGTTTCCAGGTTCAAAAAAGCGTTTAAAATAAGCCATTTTGCCTCCAGGATTTATCCCATGCTGGGCATAATTCCTTTTTTTACAGGGAAGGTGTCTTTTGACCCCCTTAACCCAAAACGGACCATTTCCGAATTATGCCCAGCAATAGAAAGTTTCAAGGTGTAAAAAAAACGTTCAAAATTGGCCATTTCGCCTCCAGGATCTTTCCTATGCTGAGCATAATTCCTATTTTCACAGGGAAGGTGTCTTTTGACCCCCTTAACCCAAAACGGACCATTTCCGAATTATGCCCAGCAATAGAAAATTTCCTGGTTCAAAAAAGCGTTTAAAATTGGCCATTTCGCCTCCAGGATTTTTCCTATGCTGGGCATAATTCCTATTTTCACAGGTAGGGTGTCTTTTGACGCCCTCAACCCCAAACGGACCATTTCCGAATTATGCCAAGCAATAGAAAATTTCCTGGTTCAAAAAAGCGTTCAAAATTAGCCATTTCGCCTCTACAAGCTTTCATATGCTGGTCCATTTTGGGTTGAGGTGGTCAAAAGACACCTTCATTGTGAAAATAGGAATTATGCCCAGCATATGAAAGCTTCTGGAGGCAAAAAGGCCAATTTTGAACGCTTTTTTAAACCAGTAACTTTTCTATTGCTGGGCATAATTTGGAAATGATCCTTTTTGGGTTAAGGGGGTCGAAAGACACCCTACCTGTGAAAATAGGATTTATGCCTAGCATAGGAAAGATTCTAGAGGCGAAATGGCCAATTTTGAACGCTTTTTTGAACCAGGAATTTTTTTTTTGCTGGGCATAATTCGAAAATGGTCTGTTTTGGGTTAAGGGGGTCAAAAGACACCTTCCCTGTGAAAATAGGAATTATGCTCAGCATAGGAAAGATCCTGGAGGCGAAATGGAAAATTTAGATCGCTTTTTTGAGCCTGGAAACTATCTATAGCTGGGCATAATTCGGAGGTGGTCTATATTGGGTTGAGGGGGTCAAAAGACACCTTCCCTGTGAAAATAGGAATTATGCTCAGCATAGGAAAGATCCCAGAGGCGAAATGGCCAATTTTAAACGCTTTTTTGAACCAGGAAATTTTTTATTGCTGGGCATAATTCGGAAATGGTCCGTTTTGGGTTAAAGGGGTCAAAAGACACCTTCCCTGTAAAAATAGGAATTATGCCCAGCATAGGAAAAATCCTGGACGCAAAATGGCTAATTTTGAACGCTTTATTGAACCTGGAAAGTTTCTATAGCTGGGCATAATGCGGAAATGGTCCGTTTTGGGTCAAGGGGGTCAAAAGACACCTTCCCTATAAAAATAGGAATTATGCCCAGCATAGGAAAGATTCTGGAAGCAAAATGGCTAATTTTGAACGCTTTTTTGAACCTAGAAAATTTCTATTGCTGGGCATAATTCGGAAATGGTCCGTTTGGGGTTGAGGGCGTCAAAAGACACCCTACCTGTGAAAATAGGAATTATGCCCAGCATAGGAAAGATTCTAGAGGCGAAATGGCCAATTTTGAACGCTTTTTTGAACCAGGAAATTTTCTATTGCTGGGCATAATTCGGAGATGGTCCATTTTGGGTTGAGGTGGTCAAAAGACACCTTCCCTGTGAAAATAGGAATTATGCTCAGCATATGAGAGCTTCTGGAGGCAAAAAGGCCAATTTTGAACGCTTTTTTAAACCAGTAAATTTTCTATTGCTGGGCATAATTTGGAAATGGTCCGTTTTGTGTTGAGGTGGTCAAAAGACACCTTCCCTGTGAAAATAGGAATTATGCCCAGCATAGGAAAGCTGCTGGAGGCAAAAAGGCCAATTTTGAACGCTTTTTTAAACCAGTAAATTTTCTATTGCTGGGCATAATTCGGAAATGGTCCGTTTTGGGTTAAGGGGGTCAAAAGACACCTTCCCTATAAAAATAGGAATTATGCCTAGCAGAGGAAAGATTCTAGAGGCGAAATGGCCAATTTAGAACGCTTTTTTGAGCCTGGAAACTTTCTATTGCTGGGCATAATTCGGAGGTGGTCTATTTTGGGTTGAGGGGGTCAAAAGACACCTTCCCTGTGAAAATAGGAATTATGCTCAGCAGAGGAAAGATCCCAGAGGCGAAATGGCCAATTTTGAACGCTTTTTTGAACCAGGAAATTTTTTATTGCTGGGCATAATTCGGAAACGGACCGTTTTGGGTTAAAGGGGTCAAAAGACACCTTCCCTGTAAAAATAGGAATTATGCCCAGCATAGGAAAGATTCTGGAGGCAAAATGGCTAATTTTGAACGCTTTTTTGGACCTAGAAAATTTCTATTGCTGGGCATAACTCGGAGATGGTCTATTTTGGGTTGAGGGGGTCAAAAGACCCCTTCCCTGTGAAAATAGGAATTATGCCCAGCATAGGAAAGATTCTAGAGGCGAAATGGCCAATTTTGAACGCTTTTTTGAACCAGGAAATTTTCATAATTCGGAGATGGTCCGTTTTGGGTTGAGGGGGTCAAAAGACACCTTCCCTGTGAAAATAGGAATTATGCCCAGCATAGGAAAGATTCTAGAGGCGAAATGGCCAATTTTGAACGCTTTTTTGAACCAGGAAATTTTCTATTGCTAGGCATAATTCGGAGATGGTCCATTTTGGGTTGAGGTGGTCAAAAGACACCTTCCCTGTGAAAATAGGAATTATGCCCAGCATATGAAAGCTGCTGGAGGCAAAAAGGCCAATTTTGAACGCTTTATTGAAACAGGAAATTTTCTATTGCTGAGCATAATTCGGAAATGGTCTATTTTGGGTGTGAGGGGGTCAAAAGACACCTTCCCTGTGAAAATAGGATTTATGCCTAGCATAGGAAAGATTTTAGAGGCGAAATGGCCAATTTTGAACGCTTTTTTGAACCAGGAAATTTTCTATTGCTTGGCATAATTTGGAAATGATCCTTTTTGGGTTAAGGGGGTCAAAAGACACCCTACCTGTGAAAATAGGATTTATGCCTAGCATAGGAAAGATTCTAGAGGCGAAATGGCCAATTTTGAACGCTTTTTTGAACCAGGAAAATTTTTTTTGCTGAGCATAATTCGGAAATGGTCTGTTTTGGGTTGAGGGGGTCAAAAGACACCTTTCCTGTGAAAATAGGAATTATGCTCAGCATAGGAAAGATCCTGGAGGCGAAATGGCCAATTTTGAACGCTTTATTGAACCAGGAAATTTTCTATTGCCGGGCATAATTCGGAAATGGTCCGTTTTGGGTTGAAGGGGTCAAAAGACACCTTCCCTGTAAAAATAGGAATTATGCCCAGCATAGGAAAAATCGTGGAGGCAAAATGGCTAATTTTGAACGCTTTTTTGAACCTGGAAACTTTCTTTTGCTAGGCATAATTCGGAGATGGTCTATTTTGGGTGTGAGGGGGTCAAAAGACACCTTCCCTGTGAAAATAGGATTTATGCCTAGCATAGGAAAGATTTTAGAGGCGAAAAGGCCAATTTTGAACGCTTTTTTGAACCAGGAAATTTTCTATTGCTGGGCATAATTTGGAAATGATCCTTTTTGAGATAAGGGGGTCAAAAGACACCCTATCTGTGAAAATAGGAATTATGCCCAGCATAGGAAAGATCCTGGAGGCGAAATGGCCAATTTTGAACGCTTTTTTGAACCAGGAAATTTTCTATTGCTGGGCATAATTCGGAAATGCTCCGTTTTGGGTTGAGGGCGTCAAAAGACAGCCTACCTGTGAAAATAGGAATTATGCCCAGCATAGGAAAAATCCTGGACGCAAAATGGCTAATTTTGAACGCTTTTTTAAACCTGGAAAGTTTCTATTGCTGGGCATAATTCGGAAATGGTC
>NW_026267348.1:121362-126948 GCF_000697945.3 Frankliniella occidentalis | reverse complement strand
ATAGATGTCGAAAATTTTTCTGGCCAGAAAATTTTTCTAGCCAACTTTATCCCGGTTATGAACCGCACAGTTTTAAAGGTGCATGGAGACCTGTGGATCACCACAAATTTTTGGAGTTTGCACGTACGTTGACCCACGCTTACAGGTTCGCTGAAAGAGAGCGACATAGAGGTGGAACAATATATACTGCAGGAGCTGACATCGATGGAGGACCAAGCACAAAGGCAAGACAACGGTAAGGAAACAGAGCACGAAAATCTACATTATCGAGATTGTTGGCTTTCCACGCAAAAAACGTGATTGTGAAACTATTTAATGAACATTTTGCTCTTTAATTTGCTGGCAGCACTTCAAATGGAGACGGAGATTGCACCAATGAACCCCCGGCCAAAAAGCAAAAGGTCGGGTTGACCGGAATTTTTGACAAACTGAAGGAGGCTGATGGTTTGCCCGGCAGTGGGGAGACTCAAGGTGCCTTACCCTTGAATGAGCGCATTTGGGCGGAGTTACAGAAGTACTCTGCTTCTCCTTCAATCGACGCAGACGCTGATGCTCTAAAATGGTGGGACACAAATGGGCCTATGTTCCCCGAGCTCAGCAAGCTTGCCAAAAAGTACTTGGCGGTGCCGGCAACTAGTACATCCGTTGAACGTTTTTTTCAGTCATGGGGGAAACATAATTTGTGATTCCAGGCGCTTGCTCACACGGGGGAGCACGCTGAACAACAAATTTTCCTCAAAATGAACGCTGAATTCATTCCAAAGCCAAGTTGAACAGTTGAGTTGTCTATCTATCATATTATATCTATGAATAAACTGTTGACGTTATTTCATGTACACCAAGATTGATTTTTCTGCACTGTTCCGCATTTCCTTGCCGTTTGGCACATTTAAAAAAACGTATTTTTCAAAATACCGTTTTAAAATGCAAAAAAAAATGGTATTTTGGAAAATGCCGGTTTGTTTTTCAATACCGGTTAACTTAAGAATCTCGGTTCATTTTACGTTACCGGTTTAATACCGTAAACCGATACTCAGGTGAAAAATCGGTATATTTCGTCACCGAAAACCGCTCTGAAAAAACCGACACCGAACAACCCTACAGAGGTGGACTTAAGCTCGTTTGTCATATCATCAGTGATCTGTTTGTCACAGGATAGCACATTTCAGGTCAGAAACAGCAAAGAAAAACTTCCTCAAGGACCAGATATGGAATATGACAACTGGAGAGTCAGAAGGAATGAGATATGGAAAAACAAATGAAGAAATAGCCCGAAATGAATGAATACCACCAAGAGCAGAAGGAAAAGTACCCCGATATTGAGATGAATCTCAATTGTGGCAGGAGGCTCAAATCTGAATACTGAATACCCAGGTCTGTCCTGCAGCCATGATGGCTGGGTTAAAATAAATGGGAGGGTCAAGAAAGTTTTAGAAATTAAATGTCCATTCTCCCCTCAAGATGTTGATCCTCACTACTTTGATTTCTACCTGAAGGGTAAAAGATTAAATTCCTTTTATCTTAAAAGAAATGTGAAGGGAGAGATTACACTAAAAGAGAACACCATCTATTATGACCAAGTACAAATGGAGCTGGCCTTGACGGGAGTTTCAACCTGTGACTTTGTGGTGTGGAGCAAGAAGGGCCTGCTCACCATCCCTATATCCTTCAATCAGTCTGCATGGGATAACTTGCATCCAGAACTCAAAAAAATTCCATTGGGAATATATGGCAGCAGAATATTTCTCAAGGCGAAGTGCACATGATCTTAATCCTTTGTGCCTCCCATAAGAAAATAAACTGTGGAAGGAGAGCTTGACGTTTACTTCACCTTAAATTCATTTTCTCCCCTTCGTGTCCTTTCAGCAGGCTGGGATGCAAGTTGACTAACATCATGCCTCCTTGGATTGGTGTGAGGTTTAAGTTGCCTTACGTTCTGTAAAAAGAAACGTGTGTACATTAAAATTACGTATGCTGACTGTATTACACTTTCTTTTCATGACAAACTCAGTAGTACTCACAACTTCCTTTTTGGTGTACAATAGTGTCAGCTTGGCAAGCACCAAATATTCAGAGAGTGCAAACTTCCCAGGCCTTATTGTCAAAACCTTTAAAAAAGAAAATTTGTTAATATGGAAAAAGTTAATTTTTCTTATACTTCCTACTGTTGTGAACTGATAACTTAAATGGTTAAATCCATCATTTTGTTTCGTCTTCCACATTTTAATCAGTTAATGCCAACATTTTAGTACGATGCACCCTAACGAAAGAGTCCGATCTGCTTTCCTGCTAAACCAAGAGAGTTCGATCTGCTTGGGATCTGCTTTGCTGCCAAACCAAAAGAGTTCGATCTGCTTTTCTGCCTTGGAAAGTCAGGCATCTTTGGAGGGCTATAACTCCTCGTATATTTTGAATATACGCAACATAAAAAGACTAGCCTGTGTACACGAATGTGTACACCCTAAAACATATACCCTTTCGCTCACATGCTTCGAGATATAATAGATTTTATGCGGAGCGATCGACGAGCGCCGAAAGCTGATCGAACTCTTTTGGTTTGGCAGCAAAGCAGATCGGACTCTTTTGGTTCAGCAGCAAAGCAGATCGAACTCTTTCGTTAGGGCGCATCGAGTAGTTTCCATTGACATTAAAACAATGTTATTGTTTATGAATGCTACCTCAAAATCCTTAAGTGTCCTCAACTTCCCATCCGGACACATGCTTGCATAAAAGGGCCCACCTTCAGCATCCACGATGCAGCCCAAAAACTTAAACGAGTCACCTAAAATATTAACTTCTCCCCTCCACTTGAAGTTTGGGCTACTCCTATGAATAGAAACATTACTGACATGAGAAGACATTTCTTGTATTGAGAGCAGTTAATTACAAATAAGGACACAAGTACTAACTTTTCTGAATGAATGATCAAAACTTTAAGCAAAGTTACTGAACTGGTTTTTAGTTCAGCTTGAAGTATGTGGCAAAAAGGACATGTGTCTATTGGTTTTTGAGAGAGAATGGAACTCAAATCTGCAGATAGGTCAGCACTAAAACTGTCTATGGACATAGTAAGGCATGGCATGTCCTTTGTAAAATTTCCACAAGCAGTACATGACACTGGGGGGGAAAACAGCAACTCGCGCGCACCGTCTTCGTTCAAAGGGCCAGGCCAAGATCTGAGGATATTAATTAAAATTATTAAAATTAGTAATCATGCCAGGAAGCAAACGTAGGAAGAAGGCGAATGTAGAAGAAGAGGAAGAGGTTCATTGCTTATGTCGCATCGAGGCTTGGGGGTAAGTTAGAGAACGCACAAATATAGATGTATTAAAGATAATCAGACCCCCCTTGCTAACCCAACACATTGGGAGGATGTGACTTCTGTACTAAAACTCGAACATCTTAAATTCCCTTATTTAACGTTAATTTAATGACTTAAATGCAATTCTGATGAATTTTATTATCTTGTTTATTTTTATTTGACTTTGTCTGATGATTGCCATTATGATTGATCCTCTGTTCGATTGTATTTTAGTTTCTTTATTTAGTGAAATTTTTCCCTCGTAAAATTTACAGTCCAATGGTTGAATGCTGCAACTGTAAGATGTGGTGCCACTACTTATGTAGTGGTCTGTCAGAGCAAAGAAGGCAAGCACGATAACTTTTCACCGCAAGTCTCTTCTTTTAATCTGTTTGGTTCAGATATATGCTTTAATTTTTATTTTCCTACCTTTGGCCAGCGTTATTTTGATATCTCTGTTAACGTTACACAATATTCACACAATTTTCTAATTATTTAATATATTTTTACAGCAGTCGCAAAGGATTGGATATGTCCACTATGCGTTAGGGACACCAAAATTAAGAATGACATTTTAAAAGTAAGTGCAATAAAAATCTTCCTATTTTGACTGTCCAACCAGCTACTTAGAGGAGTTTTGAATTATTACTATTTTCTTTTTTACAGACTTTAGTTAAAAAAGGAGTTTTGGGCCAAAATAATTGTCAATTAGAAGAGGAAAATACTGAGGTATCTTCTGTTACATAGTTTTTGTCAAAGCTGTCTGACTCTCTCTATAAGTCCCATTTTAATTCTTTTCTAGGAATCTGTAGAACGTCCAAGGAATCTTGTTTCTTTAAAGGGGGAGAACGAGAATTTACGCAAAGAAAAAGAAGAAATACTGAAGAATTTAGAATATCTCAAGATAGAAACTGAAAATCTTAAGGTTACAGCTAGTGATCTTCGGTCTCAGAATGAAGTATTGCGTGAAGAAAATAAGTCATTAAAGAACTTAGAAAACCTGAAGATAGAAAATGAAAAGCTGAAGGGTATAGCCAATGATCTTCAGTCCCAGAATCAAGGCTTGTGTAGAGAAAATGAGTCACTGAAGAATTTACAAGATTTAAAGAAGTTAGAAGGTCTACAGAGTGAGAATGAAAAGTTTAAGGCTATAGTAACTGACCTTCAGTCTCAGAACGAAAACTTGTGCAAAGAAAACGAGTCCCTGAAGGAATTTGAAGATTTAAACAAGTTAGAAGACCTGAAGATAGAAAACGAAAAGCTAAAGACTGCTGTCAATGATTTTTAGTTGGAGGTTGAAGAACTGGAAAGAAGCATAAGAATGTTAAGAGAAGAAAAAACAGACCTTGAAGTAACTTTAAAATCCTATAGATAAACTAAAGCTCGTCTTAGTCTTGCACAGTCACAATAGGACCTTTTAAAAAATTAACTGAAATTAGAATTCAAAGAATTTTAACTCTGCTATGTGTTGTTTCCTTGTCTTGAAAATTGGTAGTGTCACAGGTAACTTGAATACATCGAAAGGTAAAATGTCACCTTATTTCACATGTGTAGAAAGTTTTGAATTGTAGGCCTCTGTAAATGCATTTAAAGTGTTCTCATCTCTGTAATGAATAACTGTTTGACAATACAGTGTTCTGTGTTCTGAGCCTTTTAAAAATAAAATGAAAAACCTTATAAGACTACTACTGCCTTTAGTATAGAGGAATGCATGATCAAAAAATTATAGTTGGCGGTCAGTATTCATATTTATTTCAGTTATGAACAAATTGCATAAAAACAACAGCTTTAAAGATAACAAAACAATAACCAAGAATAGAAAGAGCTTTATAAAGCCTAATTAGACCACAAATATTAAAGATAATAGTGAACTATAACTTTATTAAATAAAGCTTCAAAATAAAATGGCACAGTATTTGGAATATATATAATTAATACCAACACAGGATTAATACACTCAAAACCTTTAAAAAAGAAAATTTGTTAATATGGAAAAAGTTAATTTTTCTTATACTTCCTACTGTTGTGAACTGATAACTTAAATGGTTAAATCCATCATTTTGTTTCGTCTTCCACATTTTAATCAGTTAATGCCAACATTTTAGTACGATGCACCCTAACGAAAGAGTCCGATCTGCTTTCCTGCTAAACCAAGAGAGTTCGATCTGCTTGGGATCTGCTTTGCTGCCAAACCAAAAGAGTTCGATCTGCTTTTCTGCCTTGGAAAGTCAGGCATCTTTGGAGGGCTATAACTCCTCGTATATTTTGAATATACGCAACATAAA
>NW_026267348.1:118630-121312 GCF_000697945.3 Frankliniella occidentalis | reverse complement strand
CATATATCACATGTCACTTTTTGGCATGGGTGTGTCCGACTAGCACTCTTCTATCAACACAGGTACTAATGGAATGAGGAGCTGGAGTCCTGGCAAGTCGTGATGGGGTGAAGGCATAAGTACCGGCAGCTCTTTGACTTGCTGTCTGTTTTGAAAAATTATGCTCGGGTACATGCTGAAGCATGGCAGCAGATGGCCTTCCAGTGATCTGAGTATTACGTCCACCTAAGAAAGCAGTTCGCCTAGCTTTTAATAGAGGCTGCACAGGAATCTTCTGTACACCTTCGATGGAAGAAGTTAGTGGGGGAGATCCATGTTCTTTCCCAAACATTACCATTGCAGATATCAATGATGAATCTGATTTGCACATGGTTTGGTGTTGTTTACATATACTCTGACAACTCTTATAGAAAATACCTGGTCTGGTCTCAAGGTTTCTGATCCAGCCCTCAACCATATCACGCATGCTGTTTGAGAGATCAGATATCATTTCAGGGGAATGAGAGGGTTGAATAGGTAATGTTTCATAGGTGAGGTGTCATCATCCAAAGTCTCTTCAACAGCATTGAAATTTTCCTGAGCCTCTCTATTTTCCACAACTGTATTACCCCCATGGTCATCAGTTTTTCTGGAATGCAATTCAGGGGGGATTAGCTGCAGCGAGTCGAGCTGAGCCAGCGGACCCCGCCCGCGCGGGCCGCCGATCCCAGGAAAGGGCCGGGCTGGCGGCGCTGGCGCAGGTAGCGAGGTCCGGAGGCACCTGCTGCCGACGCCTGTCGCCGTCACGTTCGACGCCCCTGTCGGCCCCCAAGTGAGTTGTGTTCAATTTGAACAAGTGAGTCAGTTGTCCTGCACCTTGCCGAGTCCGTCGGTGCCAAATTTGTGACGATCGCGCCCATAGACCCGCCACAGAACCGTGGACAGTGCGGCGGGGCGGGGGTCTCGGGCGGCACAGCACCCTCTCCATCTCTGAAGTGCAGTGTGTCAACATGCACAATTTCTTTGAATGTTTCTGCTTTCATCCAGGATTGTTTACTTTGTGATTTCGAATATTATTTAAAGTGCAGCGTCGTGTTTTGACCATGGAAATGAAGAAAATAAAGTGTTATGTGCCAGGGTGGCGTGCTTTTGCTGTATCAGGTGATTGCAAGACCGTTTTTACTTTCCATCTGATACGAACAGGTTGGTGTGTTTCTGTGGTAGGTGGTTATTGTAGAACACTTTCCTCTATAAAGCTCTGCAAGAGTGTGGGAAATTCTGGGACAGTAAAATGGACCAATATTAAATTTAAAGAAAGATGTTGAAATTTAAGAAAGCGTTCTATTGTTATAAAATTTTTTTGCATCCCAACTCCACAGCACAAAGTTTTAAGCGCTTGGAGTTTTGCGGTGAGCATTTCAAAAATGTTTAAACCTACTATAACCCAAGAACGGTTTAAGTTACGGAGTATGTTTTTTCTTGAGATGGTTTCTAATCAAGTACTTAAAGTTCCCTACATAAAAATATTTTTATGTGCAGTCTCTGAAGAAGTCAATAAATTCAGCCCTGCTGGGTCCCCTTCAATTTATATATGTGTTATTTAGCATCATCATGTACAATGCAGTGTGCTGGTTATGGTCCTTGGAGTTGTAATCTTTAATGTTATAATCATAATTTGTGTGGGACATATTGGATAAGCCATGACATGATATGACATCAAGATTATATTGTATTTAGTCCTCTTGAAATAAACTTCTATCTCTGATTGATTTGGACAACTAATTTTACCTTATTTTCAAATTCCGTCAAGCTTTTCTTAATGTTTTCGTTTTGGTTTGCAGCTCTGGATCCTCATGACCGGGAATCAACCATTGCCAGTGCATTACACCTAGGGGGACAGCGTGTAGACCTGGAGCTGGAGCTACTCAAGCCATTACTCCTCATGTCAGTAAGAGTCCTGGTGACTTCTACACAGTCACTCCAGCCACAGCCAGTGTTACTCCACTTACATCATTTCAGGTAACTGTAACTTTTTTACATGTCCTATATTGATGAAGAGACACAGTGTATAATAAAATTTTCTGTTTGCAGTCTCCATCTAGAAGAAAAGTTCTTGCAAACTGGCAGCCATCACCCTTGCGCTCTTCTCCTTGAAGAGTAGGCTGCACTATACACTCTAAATGTCAAGGGACAATTTGGTCCGTAGATTTGCAACGATTTCGTGCACATCCAGAAAGGATGCAATTTTGTTCCGTTAATTGGACAAAATGTGTGACGCTTCACACAGTTATGTCCAATTAACGGAACAAAATTGCATCCTTTCTGGATGTGCACGAAATCGTTGCAAATCTACGGACAAAATTGTCCCTTGACATTTAGAGTGTACTAACTGTTTTGTAACCTTTTATAATTTTAGGTTCATGCCTTCACAAGTCCCTCAGCTCCAAGATTTTTCGAGGTCCAAAGGGCATTTCGCTTCTTAAGTTTTTGTGCAATGATTGTAATAATGTATTATTATGGAATATGTCATTTTATAAAATCTATTATGTTACATATTTCATATTTATGTTTGTGTGAGTTATAATTCTGGAAAACATTTGAGTTATCTTATGTACTTTGACTTTTGAAATTCAAACCCTTCCTCTATCTTTTACGGAACGACCATACTGATCAACAAAAAAGATCCCACATGTGGAGCCTGCC
>NW_026267348.1:115152-118280 GCF_000697945.3 Frankliniella occidentalis | reverse complement strand
GTTGCATCTTTTTATTGCCGGAAATTCATATAAAATGTCAATCGTTGTGTACTAAAGAAAACTACGTCATTCAGCCTGAGACCCCCCCTCCCCCCTGTCATCGACCGTAACTTTTTGGCCAACCCCCTCCCCCCCCTAAACGTATTACGTAATTTGTGCACGCCGCCTTAACACAGCGGCAGTTGGCTGGAGTTGGCCTTAACCACTCGGCCATCCTGACACCTTGCTTCTGTGTGTGTCGCATCACGGTTTTGTGTCGTGACGTGTCAGTGATCCTCGTTAGGTTGTTACCACCCTTGACTTACGGCCTTCCAAACCTCGTCGTGACGTGTCGTGACGTGTCACGCTTAGTTTGTGTTACCACCCTTGACTTACGCCTTTCCATCGATCTTCGATATTTTTAGGGGTGGGTTAGAAACCCTTGTTCAATCCTCGATTTTTTAGGGGGTGGGTTTGCAGTCGATCCTCGATTTTTGAGGGGGTGGGTTTGCACTCCCGAACTTAGGTACGAGTTAGACATTCAAAAGACACCTCTAAATCTAGGTACGAGTTAAGCCCTCCAAGACACCGTTAAAAATAGGTTAGGTCATGTTAGGTGCTCGAAAGACACCCCTAAAAATTAGGTACGGGGTTAGGCACCCCCCAAGATACCCCCCAAAATTAGGTTAGGTTAATTTAGAGGCCCCCAAGATGGCGACCGCGACATTGTGCCATCATATTAATGGCGGACCGCGACTAAGTAATGTGCTTACTACTCATGATAAAGGTTATCTGTGTGTTGGGCTTGCGTGCCTGCAAACATTTCACAATAGTTGTAGATTAAATATGGTTTTTATTTGTTTTCGCACGCGGAAGCAGAACGCCAAATACAAAATTACACACATTTAGCGGAATGCATAGAAAAGATGTCTAATACAAACGAACATCACGTTGCAGGTTTTGAACACCCCTCCCCCCCTCCCCCCCCCGTCCTACTCATCTCCCCCGAGGGGTCCGTCACTTTGATTTTCCGTGTTGATTTTTCGTGTACAGTGACTCATGATTACAAATCAGTAAATGACTAAAAGGGACTAAAAATTGAGTTCATGACTAAAAATGACAAAAACAGGAGGAATTGATTAAAAATGGCTGTTTTTAACTGAAAATGGCTGTTTTTGACTGTAAATGACAAAAAGTGACTATATATGACTGAAAGTGACTGTAAAAAATGACTAAAAAATGACTGAAGATGGCTGAATTTGACTAAAAATGACTAAAAATGAATGAAAATGAATGATGATTGTTCACATTCACGTTCGGCGTTCGGTTCGACCCCCGATAAGATGGCGCGAGGTAGTACGAAGCTAGAGAAATAAGACCGAGTGCATCCACATTCCTCTGCGACTTCCACTCTCAGACTGACGACTGTTAAAAATGTGTTGGGATTTCACAAAGATTCTCTCTCAACCACTACAAGAAATTCCCAGAGGACTCCGTTCTTAAGTTTTCATGTCGGAAAGCAGCTGTTGGTCGCCTGAGTGTTTCGAAGCCGAAGCTAAACTCGGCAAGTAAAATGTACGGAGTCCGTTGGGAAATCCCAAAGGACTTAGGCAATATTTTTCACGAGTGTTCATTCGTGAAATCCCAGAACTTTTTCTAACAGTGGAGACCGTCGGCTCCAGCAGCAGAGTGTGCAAAGCAGACGAGACCTCAGCTACCCCAGGCGTCCCGGGGCCGCCCCTTTCCAGCTCGCGAGTGCGCGGTCGAGGGATTAGCGCCAGCGCTCGGCCGGGATCTCCTAGGAAGGAAAATACCCGATGACCACGGCCCCTCCGGACCAACCAGGCGAACAGAAGGCGTACTCGAGTCGCTTTCAAGGCGAATATGACGACCCAAATGCGTACTAACGTCGTTTAGGAGAAAACAGCGCGACTCGTTGGCGGACCGATCTCAGTCCTCCACGAGGACAGAGACGATCCCTTACGTCACGTTAGCGTCCTTTGCGCGATCCTCCGCCTACCGATAGTGAACAAACAGCAAACGTTTAGCGAAGAATCATTTTAGGTCGGGTACCCCTAACTGTCCAACTCATAACTGTAATTTCCACATTTTTTACACTACGGAGGTCTGGAAAAGTCTGGAAACTCCAGTTCGGAGTTCGGAATGTGTAGGACGCACTGAGAAAGTACCCGGTGGAAAACGCGACGATTTTCAAAATCTACCCTTAGGGTAGGGGTGACCACCCTTGTGACACTTACGCCCCTCAGGGGGGAGTGGTGGCAAATCTGCTTTACAGCAGCTTAGGGGGTCATTAAATGCACCTGTGATCAAAATTGGAACGCGGTAGGACTTTCTGTTTTCAAGCAGCAGCCAAAAATGTGGTAATTTGTTCAAAACCATCCCCTAAGTTCCCTCTAGCGACAAAGCGGGGTGGAATCCGACAGTGGCCCCACGGTCACAGAAGGGCATAACCTTCATCTTTTCGGGTGCCGTCAAACTGGTTTCTCATTCGAAATTCGTTGACATTTGTGCAAATTTGGTGGGTAATTGACGAGTCTAACAACCTTCTTCAAATTTGCAGGATAGGTAACGAATTTCGGACGAGAAACTAGTTTGACAATAAGTCCGTGTGTGTGCTCGTCAGCCACCGGCCCGAGCGCGGTGCAAAGCAGTTCCTTCTTTTAGCGGGCCCGCGGCAGCCTGAATAAGTGCTGTTAGCGGCTTGGCTCTCGGTACCCGAAAATATGAAGGTTGTGCCCTTCTGTGAGGGCGGGGGCGACCGTCGGATTCCACCCCGCTTTGTCGCTAAAGGGGCGTAAACTTAGGGGATGGTTTTGAGCAAATTCACACATTTTTGGCTGCTGCGCGAAAACGGAATGTCTTACCGTGTTCCAATTTTGATCACAGGTGCATTTCATGATCCCTTAAGCTGCTGTACACTCTAAATGTCAAGGGACAATTTTGTCCGTAGATTTGCAACGATTTCGTGCACACCCGACGCAAAAAGATTTGTTTGCTTTTGGTATGCTTTCGGTACGCTATCGGTTCGCGGAGGGTCGCGCTCGGTGCGCCGATGGGTCGCCGAGGTTCGTCAGGCTCCTGGGCGACGTATCGCCAAGATTCGCCGGAGGTTCGCGCCGGAGCGACCT
>NW_026267348.1:111449-114104 GCF_000697945.3 Frankliniella occidentalis | reverse complement strand
GAACATTTGGCGTACTGCAAGCGAACACTCAGCGCACTGGCAGCATACCACAGGAAAACGAACTATGTTCGCTTTCAGTTTGGCAGATGGTGCAAAGTGATACATATGCGAACTTTTGACGCACCTTGACGAACATACAGCGACCTGCTAGCAGAAGGTCGCTACTAGTACGTTTCTGTTCGTCATGACAAACTAAAAACAACCTAATAGCATACAGAAAATTTTGCGTCGGGCATCCAGAAAGGATGCAATTTTGTTCCCTTAATTGGACAAATTGTGTGAAGTTTCACACAATTTGTCTACTTTTAGGAACAAAATTGCATCCTTTCTGGATGTGCACGAAATCGTTGCAAATCTACGGACAAAATTGTCCCTTTACATTTAGAGTGTAAAGCAGATTTGCCACCACTGCCCCCTGAGGGGCGTAAGGGTCACAGGAGTGGTCACCCCTACCCTAAGGGTAGTTTTTGAAGATCGTCGCGTTTTCCACCGGAGACTTTCCCAGTGCGTCCTACACATTCTCAAATGAAGTTTACAGACTTTTCCAGACCTCCTTAGTGTGAAAAATGTGGAAATTACAGTTAAGGGTTGGACAAGGACAGTTAGGGGTAGTACAGCACAGCCCTCCAGGGGGTACGAAAGTGAAACAGGCACTGTGCTGTCGTTGCCCACGTCATACCACAAGATTTCCAGTAGCGTCCGAGATTTTACAACAACCACCCCTTTAAGAGGATGGGGTTAACTAGGGGTAGGGGGTTGGTTTGTCGGAAGGGGCGAAACGGGCCAAAAATCTTTAAATTGGTTCCTACCTATAGGACCCCCGTACACCAAATTTCAGCCACTTCCGGTACCCCCTACCCCCTTCTACCCTAACATTTCACGTTTTTTTTTCGACCCACCCCCGTGATTATTAGGGGATGCGTACGGCGTAAGGGGTGTCGCACGTCATTCGCGTTTGAGGATGTTAAACAACACACATGAATGCATGTCTATGTCAAATATCAACTTCCCAGGTGCTATGGGAGATAATTTCATCCAGGCGTAAAAGAGTAGACTGCTTAATGTTTTGACGAGTGTAGCTTATCGGACCGCGCGACGGTACACAGTAAAAATTATTGTTCTCAGTTAACAGCAAATTTGCTGTTAAGTTTTTCATTGACTCGTGTTGTTGTACAACAGCTTCGTTTGTCAAATAACGGCAAAAGTTGTGCTGTAACAGTTATTAAAAAAGTCAGCAAAAACAAAATGGTGCCCAATAGTCCAATATCAACAATGCATTGACAACAATTGTAGTTGTTTGTGAACAACTTCTGTTCTCGAACAACTGAGCTGTTGGTCAACAACTGAGCTGTTTTTTAACAACTAATTTTTACAGTGTAAGACTGTTCGATCGACAGTTTGGCGAGCGGTCGAACCCGGTCCGACTGCGCTAAGCGTTGTTGGACCGATTTCGGGGACTGGTCCGACCGTTGCAGGGCTCTGCTTCGAGACGCAAACACTTAATTTACCCGTTTAAGTAATTAAAATTGATCTTTTCATGAAGTCTACGGTGGTTTTCATAGTAGTGAAATGGACCTCTGGAGGTGACAGAATGACGGTGATTGCCCCAGTTAAGGGCAAATGATTATTTTCGGTCTGAAGTGATACACAACACAGCATGGTAATTTAACATAAGTAATTTAATCCAAAACAAGATTATGCAACAATTTCTCAGTAAAAGTCGCCAAAAAGTCTAACTCAGTTCCGATGGAAATAGCCGTTCTAGATATTTAGAACGGTGGAACAAGGACACCAGGCGTACAATATTCGCATTGATATTTATTGTCACCTTTCACGCCCTTGTTGTTCACATAAGACCATGAGTGGCAGCATTGTTCAGGGGGACTGCTGCAAACATTATTAGTTTGATTTACTTTACAATATTCATCACATGACTTTTTGTGGACGACGCCCTGCCTTAAAAACACAACTCTCTTGATGACTCTCAACTTATGTAGCACATCCAGACCACCTTTTGGACCAGAAGTGTAGGGCCAGTTGTCAATAGGCCCCCCTGTACCCGCCAGCAGCCAGAGCTCCTCCAGCGTGGAACGCTGAGAGTAAATATAGCTCATGGTGAACCCGTACGGCAGGTGGCCGATGCGCAGCCACTGGACGCGCTGCTGCAAACGTTCGGCGAGCTCTTGCTGCTGCAGCTCCTTCTGGAGTGTCTGCTCTAGAGCCTGCACCTGCGAAACTTGAGCAGAAGACCACTGCTTCTCCAGCTGACTTTTGAGTTGCTGCAGTTGCTGCTGAACGTCACGCTGTTGTTTCTGCTTGTCCGTCATGGCTTCCTGTTCCTCTTCGGGAGCAAGACTAAACGGGTAACGCCAGAGGTCTTCGCTGCAGTTCCATAGCTCGAGGCGGACGAGCCTGGGCATCGTCAGCACTACCTGTAGCTGCAGACGGTCAACATAGTGCAGCTGTAGCTCCTCCAGGTGGGGCGCAACTCCCTGAAGCAACTGGAGACAACAGGGCATGCTACCGCGCACCCCCTTAAGTCGCCGCACCTGCAAACATAATACCGGAACGGTTGTTAATGGAAAGTAGGTTTACTAAAATTGTTTGTGTTTGTGTTACACCAAAAAAGTTAATTTCTGAATAAATTTTGAAATT
>NW_026267348.1:109001-111394 GCF_000697945.3 Frankliniella occidentalis | reverse complement strand
AAATAGTTGAGAAAATTATGTTTCCAAACTGTTCGGATTTTTAAGTTTCCAAACAAGCAGGGTGCAAATTTCTCATGTACGGAATACAGAAATATATGCTATGACCATCATTTACACCACCAGGGGTCGTAAACCTCGTCATAAACACGCGGCTTCCGAGCCGAGCGTGGCGTGGACGGCCTATACCGGCAGCGTGGCTCTCGAGAACCTTGGCTCCAGCAGAACGCAAGAAGTGCGCGACTGCTGCGCGCCTCTCGACGAGCCGCAAAATAGCGACCCCTGGTGTAGGCCGTGCAGGCCAAGGTTACACATAGTAGACGCGTCGCGATCTGATTTGGTCACCGGATCGTGACGTCACCATTTGCCCTCCGCCCGTAGTTCAAGTTATGACTTGTGTGCACTTCTTAATATAGAATGTGTTACAACAAATACAGGATAAAAAAAAAATCTACCTTTTTTTCGTCTTAGCACCCCTTAGCATAGACAAATGACGATACTTTTACTCAGATGCTGCGCATAGGTCGTGAGATAAGTATCGTCATTTATGCTGCAAGGGTGCAAAGACAAAAAAAACGTGGATATTTTAACCCTCTGTTAACACATAATATTCAGACAGGCAAACAAGCCGTAATTTGAACCACACTCTAAATGGGAAAGAACAATTTTTGTGCTTACGTTAGATGTGTCTGTGAGCACATCTTCATCAGATACAAATTTGTATTTACGGAGGCACAAATTGTACCTAGGCTAGGTAAAAATGCTCTTGTGTATGTTACGTAAACACACATTTGTATCTTGTTCAGATGTGCGCAACCACACATCTAGCCTAAACGTACAAAAATTGTCTCCCGCCACAGTGTGTACGGTGACGCCGCGCTGCCATTGTGGCCGAATACGGTACTTCACAAGTGCGCGGCGGGAGTTTTTAATGTACCTCCATGGAAAACCTTACAACACCCTCAATACATACTCTTCTGAGATAAAGGTACCAACTGCTTCCAAAAAATACTGTGGTACACTGTAAAATGCTTGCAAACTATATTCTTTGCAACGTTAGAAAGAATTTGCGAGCTTTGTTTTGAAAAGAATTAGTTCGTCTGGCGAAGAAGTTCTTTGAAAGCTGTCAGAATCATTGCAAACAATGTGGTTACATGGCAGAGAAATAGTTTGCAAGCTTGCGAAGAACTAGTTCGTATTACAATGCTTGAAAATTCTTTGCAAGGTGCAAAGAAAATAGTTTGCAATACGAACGGAACGTATTCTTTGCACGCATTTAACACTGTACGTTTTAAGAACGAGTTTTGTACTTATCACAAAATTCGGTTTGTATTCATAGTTCACTCGTTTTAAGATTGTACCTCCTTCAGCTTTGACGATGCGGCGAGAGTTTCTATCTGCGCGTTGGTCATTCTTGCCAGGTCCACGTCTTCACCGAGGGCGTCTACTACTTCATCAACGGCGAGCTGGTCGAACTGCGGGGTGTCAGAATCAACCTACAACAGAACAATTGTAATTATCGAAGGTCACCGAAAAATATTATTCACACGGTGTAGGGTTGCACATCGACTCTGTTAAACCACGTTTGTGATTTCACGAAGAAACAATGGTGAAAAATATTGTCCAAGTTCTTTGCGATTTTCCAAAGGACTCCGCAGATTTATCATATCCGGGCGGAGCAAGTGGTTCGTTGCTACCGCCGGCGGCTTGTGAGCGGGCGAACGTTCCTTGGTATGCTTCCGGGCTTCCTCATCACCTGTCTGCCCGGATAGCTCAGTTGGCAAGGTAGCCTGCCAACTGTCGAAAAGTCCGGAGTTCTACTCTGGGTGTCGCCGCTTTTTATGTCGTCTAATCGGACGCACGTCTGCCGACTGTCCGAGCTCGGACACCTGATTACATACTTCTGTTGCGGTCTCCCCTACTCCACAGACAGTAGCCAGACACTTCTCTGTCAAAACTGTCGGTGAACTGCCCGACTCGCGTGTGCGAAGTGTTTGAAACCTCAACGATACCTGACTCAGCTCTGTAGGAGAACTGTCCGAGATGTGTCTGCGCAACTTGTAACTGCATTCTATCTGACTTGTGTGCCAATCTTATATGGACCGTGGCTGGGATCTAGCCACTTCCGAACCGAGTTATATTTGAGAAGAAACCCAGCGTAGTGACTAAACGCAAATCAATTTCAAACGCTTTTTTCCATACGGGCAGTCACTTTACAACTTCGAATCTTCCTTACAAGTGATCAAATTGTCAGATGGTTAAACCGAGTGTGCCGTTTTAAGTTTTAAAGTTGCGAAACTCGACCAACGAAGTTTCGCGAGTGTCCGGCGAAAAGAAACGAAAGTGATATTTAGAACGGCTTACGTGTTTACGTACGTAAGTTGGAGGGGGGGGGG
>NW_026267348.1:106760-108702 GCF_000697945.3 Frankliniella occidentalis | reverse complement strand
AACTAAATGTTATGGTGTTTACTTGTAGAATAATTAGAAGTCACCTAATCTTTCAATAGGATATGTCAAAATGATTATAAACAGACAACTTCTTTTCTCAATTGCCATAGACTTGCAGTTGACCGAACAATATTATAGCCAACATCGCACATACGCCCATCGAAATCAGAACAAGATATATCATTTTCTTACATTGAATAGCTTTGTCTGGAGTCATATTATGTCAAATGAAATCCAATGAAATGGTGGGAACTTTGAAATTAAACACAATGATACGATACACTATAGAACATTCAATTAAATATAATTCAGCGACTCGTGATCCTTAAAATGCCTCGGAGAGATCTGATAAAAATGAATGAAAGAGTGACAAATTAAACTTGTCGTAGGAGAGAAGTTTAAATGTATTTTGAAATTAAATTAATGATTAGGGTATTTAGGGTAAGGTAGGGCCACTTTTCTCGATTTCCAGCCAATCTGGTCACTTCAGAATCTTGGCCTTAAAGTAGTGTTAGTTCTAGTACAGTCAGTGGCCCATATTTCGGACGAAATTCGTCGTATTTTCCTGATAACTCCTGACTTATTAGAGATACGAAATTCGGCGCGGGAATGAAGAAACTAGACCCTTGGCCCTACCTTTTACCGTAGTGCAAAGTTTTATACCTGAATTTGTTTGTCTGCAAGAGCCCGAAATGTTTTATCCAAAATTAGGAACAGAAGGTTCTTAATTTCGGACAAACTGTTCCTAATTTCGGACAAAACCGTTTGCCGCTCATGTACTGGCTCGGAGAACAGTTTTAGAGATACATACGGGTAGGGCGGGTCCTTCCGATGAAAACAAGCCCTCGTACGACATTTTTGGTTCAGAAATAGGGTTTTAAGAGGCGTTTTCAACAATGCTTGCGTCTAAAATTCTTTAAAAAACGCAAAAGTTTTAAAAAGACTTAAAATTACGCTATATCTCAAAAACTATAAGAGATAGAGGGAAACCGGCGAAATTTTGGCCTTGTGAGTCGTCAAATGATGTGTTTACCTATCGATAGAACTTTGATTGGTACCTTATGAAGGAACGGAAGGCCGATTCAAAAGTGTCCGAAATTGGGGCCTCTTCGTATTTTTTCCACAGAAACCAAACGACGGTCCGCATCACCAATCCGAAATATGGAGTAGGCTCATATAGTATACTATATCCAAAAACTAGACTTCTATCTTACACGGCACCTCAGTGCTCACCAGGAGAAGTTGAACAAAGATTTTTGTCGCAAATATTTCACGAGCGGTTTTTGAACTTTAAGCGCGTGCCATTCGATGGGGAAAAGTCGGATTGGGATCGCACCAGTCGTATGTTAAAGAGGACTTTTTCACCTTTCATTTGACGTCCCGGAAGTTGAAATTGGTGAAAAACTATCGGATTTACGGTAGCCTAAAGCCAAAGATTCAATTTTGTCCGAAATTAGGGCTCATGTCCGAAATATGGGCCACTGACTGTAAGGTCCCTACTTGGGCATAATAAGCCAAACTACTTCACATCGTTGTCTACATTACAAGAAAAAGGGGTGGCCATCAATGGGCAGGCCCATTCTTAAGGTGGCCATCATAGGGCATCTTACCCAGGGTACGGGTACTACACGGGCTTGCACGGGTAGCGCCCGGAGAAGGGCGGGGTAGGGGAGGGGGGAGGATGAGGACGAGGGCGATGACGCAAAAGGCGGGACGACCCCGCCGCACTCGCAGGGCATTCGCCACGCACTCGCACCCGCACTCGCACCCGCACTCGCACCCGCACTCGCACCCGCACTGCACTCGCAACGCACTCGCACCGCACTCGTTTCATTTTTATAGGGGAGTGGGGGGGGGGTCTTAAATGTATGAGTACATTTCACATACAGAAAATGTTTGCTATTTACTAAAAATGCCTGTCGTGGGAGGGAGAGAGGGGGGA
>NW_026267348.1:99412-102370 GCF_000697945.3 Frankliniella occidentalis | reverse complement strand
CTAATAACTTTTCCATTTTGACTCTGATCGCTTGTGAGCACTTGACATTTCGGTTTTGATTTTGCAAGATGAATCCAAATCTGTATTAACAGTCTTACTTTGATGGCTTCTGAAAGTTTCATAGTTTTGGACCATATTAAAAATTGTACAACTTCAAAATAACTGGAAGTCGCCTAATCCTCCAACATCTACTGTCGACATGGTTATTCAACACACAACTTGTTTTCTCAACAGTACTAAACTTGGACCAAACAATATAAGAGCCACCATCGCAACTTAAGTTTGTAAAAGTTGTATGACAGCGGCAAAGAAAATTAATGTCGCAAGACTAACTAAATATGACTGGAGTCCTATTATATGAATTGAAACAAATAAAATACGGAAGGGAGCATTGTTCCTAAGTTCATTGTACCTAATCGTAATCTCATAAAACTTGTGCAAAAACTTATGAGAACAAAGTTATGCACACAAGTCATCAGCTGTTGGAATATTTGCGTAAGAGTAATTTGGAGATGTTACACCAACAAAGTGCAAGATGTTATAAGAAGAATGATCTTATTATAATAACATTAGATGTTACAATAACAACTGACTTCTTTTCAAAATCACATGGAAAATGACCATGCGCATTGCAGATGACGCGCACTCAGCCATACATCTTGCTTCCTATAAAAATAACGAGTTATAACAATAAGTGAAAGTAATTGCAACAACTTATCAATTTTATTTGCATAACTACGAAATCATCCGTTATACGACCCGGCCCGGCGCCCGGTGGATGGGTAATAAGGACCGATATCACTGGCAGTGCATTTGATCAGCTACCCCTTTTTGGGTGAGTGCAACAAACTGATAGATCCATTGTCACTGCGTGACCATCTAGTCACAAGTGGACACAAGGCCACGCTGGTATTGTCTACTCCTTTGTGGTCCAAAAGCGCTCAATCCTGACCGTGTTTTGTCTCTCTCGCTAACTCTCTGTGGACTACAGACTACATGTGTGTGCACCTGTGTTATTGTCTCTGGTCGATCCAACTGCATACTCGTGACTAGCTTGTCACATCAGAACTGTTTCGTGTCAGCGTGCCTGGCAGCCATGCTCTCCTTTGCTTCCTGCAATCCTGGCGGAGAAGTAGCAGTGCTTCCACTTGGTGCCCCCATTTCGCGTACCGCACCAGAGGCTATCTCTTGAAGTGCTATATTCAGTTAAGCCACGCTCACGAGAGCGCGAGAGCGTAGCGCGTAGCGAGTAGCAGGGTAGGAGAGGGTGGAGGGGACGGCTTCGGGTGGCTCGCTCGGCCAGGCTTAGGCTCGCTTCGGTTTCGGCTCGTGGCTCGTTCGTTGTTGGTGCATTTCATCATTCATTACTCCTGTCAAGCTCGTAGTTGACCTGCTGACCCGGACCGGTCCGGTAAAGGACTGAGAGTGCAGATTTGAACATTTATAATCATGGCTGAAAATCGCGCTGTTATTGCAGTGGTTGTTGAAGAACTTATCGATGACGAAGATGAGAACGACCTCGTGATGATGATGGCTCGAATCGCAGTCGATGAAATCATGGAACTCAGAGAGGGGGATGGGTTAGGATTTAGGTTAGTGTTTTGGTTGTTATTTTTTTTCCTTTTTTAAAACTTGTTGTGGATGAAGTGTTATCTCATATCATGTGTTTTTAGGTGCAATTGGCCAGTACTGGGTGCCAGCAACTGTCAACATGATTACTTCACGTTAGGAGACCGTTGCTTTAAACTTCATCTTCGTATGTCTAGAGGTGTCTTTGAGGTGAGATTTAATTTCCTCGTAGTGTTGTCAATCTTTAATTTGTTTCCATTATCACGAAAATTTTCTTTTCTAGAAACTTGTAAAAGTGGTTGAAAATTATCTAATATTTAAACAAGTTCTCAAGCGCAAAAGGCGACCGTTTGCTGATGCCATGCTAATGGTGGTTTGGATTCTTGCTACAACTGACACATTCAGAAGTGTTGCCTTGGGCTTCAATGTCTCTCCTGGTACTCTATACCATGTTTATGAATATGTGGTTGAGGGCCTGAGGCAGCTGGCCCCCCAGTTCATTACATGGCCAGATGAAGAGGAAAGGAGACAGATCAAAACAACATTTCAGAGAGCTACAGGGTTCCCTGGTGTAGTAGGTTGCAATGATGGAACCCATATTTTTATAACTGCGTCTGTGGATGAAGCTGCACAGTATCGCAACAGATACTGTGGGTACAGTATGAACGTTCAAGCTGTTGTAGACAGTACCTTGCTAGTGCGTGATTTGCATGTAGGAGAGCTCGGACGCATGCACGATGCCAGAGTGTTTCGCAAAAGCCCTCTCTTACAAGCGTCTGCTGCACCACAACAAGAGCCAGCCAGTCGTCGGTGACACAAGTTTGCATTTAGTGTTTCTTAACTGCTGGACGTCGTTTGGCGAACATATTATTGAATATTGTGATGGACCATAACCCCTTCCAACTATAACATTTGATATTTCATCTCAGAGGTGAGTCGATTTCATGTTTAAACGAAAACAATGTCGGAAGCTGCACTCGAGGTTATCCACCGTCGCGTAAAAGTAACAAATTTTAACTTGATCGTCAGTATTGTTGAATAAAAACTCGTACGGCGTCGGAAAGCCCATGAAACGCGCCTCAGGATAGGATACTTCTTGCTTCGACGCAAATCACACGAGTATTATTAAAATGTAAAATAAGCTGCCGAATCCAAAATGGCTGCCGATCTCACAGCAGCTTATTTTTATAAAATAGAGGTGATCAGACCGAAAGGACACCTATCTTATTCGTAAGCTGGTTAGTTAGTTACGCACTCGTTCAACAATGCAATCGCTTGGCTTACATGAAAATTTGTTTTGTTTGCGCCCCGGCGGGGCATCCGAGTGGTCTGTTGGTTCACTATAATCAAATGATCTCGGCCAAATGAAACCGGAGGTGGATTGTAATG
>NW_026267348.1:96966-99362 GCF_000697945.3 Frankliniella occidentalis | reverse complement strand
AATTGTGTGAAACTTCACACAATTTGTCCAATTAAGGGAACAAAATTGCATCCTTTCTGGATGTGCACGAAATCGTTGCAAATCTACGGACAAAATTGTCCCTTGACATTTAGAGTGTACCTACTAGGCGGACCCACATTGAGTAGTTTTGTTCTATATTTGTTACATCTTCTGTTATTTTAATGCATTTCGCTCAGCTACCCCGTGCAGAATGTAAACGCACGGGGCCCTACGTAGCTAAATGCCCTTCAGCTCGTGTGACTAAATTTTCTTATCTATGTTGGCTGAGGCATGTTGTGTCCAGCAGCCAACACACAACAAAATATCGACCCTCCCTACGAACAAGTGGCTATCTTTTTGGGCGTTGCAGACAAAAGGCTATCTTTTTGAGCTTGGCAGACAAACGGCTATCTGCTTTTCTTTGAGGTTAGGGTTGTCCACGTTTATATTGAATAACTCCCGAAGCAAGAGAGATAAAATTACCGTGTAAAAAATTTCGTGCTTTGACAACAGCAAAGAACAGTTGGTTAAACACTCATAGTGTTTCATAACCTCTACTGTGAGATATTAGAACCCAAAGTCGCGAGGTGGGAAAAGCAGTTAGCCGTTTGTCTGCCCAGCTCAAAAAGATAGCCACTTGTACGTAGGGAGGGTCGATATGTATGGGGTGGGCCAACTAAAGATTAGCTCCACCAACTAATCCCTCGACAGCTACCGCGGCTTACCAGAGTTTATGGCAGCTTAAGACTAGACTGGTCAAGCGAATTTTACTAGTTGTTAGGGCTGAAGCCCTAACATCAAGGTTGTTTTTCCGAGTTCCCACTTGATGCTTGCTTTTCATTCCAGTTTCAACGCGCGCAGTGGCTCAGTGCCTCCGAGTTGGAGCGCACTGAAAAAAAATACTGTGGTGCTAAGGACAGGCGTGTTGCTGTGGCTTGTCGTAGGTGGTTGACGTTAGACCAATGACAGAAACCGATAGACCAAGGACAGTATGTCGCTGCCCGAGACGCACGATGGTGCTTCCCCTGGCGGCAGGCAGTGCTTGGCTCCATGTTGTAAGATTGGCCAGCTTCCGAAGACGCCGCTAGATGGCATTCAACATTAGCTCTCGCTGATTACTCTCGTCGTGGTCTCCATTACTTGTCTTGCTCAGACGCTCCACATTCTAAAGCCTCTGTCGCGCGCGCTCTACCCTGTCGGGCAGTTGTGCACGTGGGGCTGAACTTTTGGCACTTGGCGACAAATCGTCGCCCTCTGACAACATGTCAGAGATTGCCCAACTTGCGCTGGCTCCTGCCAATGCATCTTTAGATTGCCGCCATGAAAATCAAATGCTTATGTTTTTCTGGATCTTGGATACTAAATATTTTTTAAAAATAATACCAAACACTGTACTGAAATCAACAAGTGCGAAAGCACGTCCTTATTTCAATTAACTACAAGAATGGCTCAGCCTAAAGACACATGTCACTGCCGCAGTGACGTCCGGTCTATAGACCCAACGACATAGCTCAAGAATTCTGTTAACAGGCTCCAAGAGCAAAATGATCTTGGGGGTGGTACAGCTGTCCTTAGCACCACAGTATTTTCTTTTCAGTGCGCAGCGCCGATGGGCGAGGGTTCAACACCCACTCGGGTCGGTTTTAATTCTTTGTTAAGGGCAGTAAAATTGAGGAAGGACGCACCCTAAACAACGTAAATGGAACAACTCCGCAAAAATTCAAGATTTAACATCTAAAAAAAACCCCGCGTGGAAAGATTTACAGTTTTAAATACACTTGTGGACTGCAGCTGAACTTTTGCTAGAACCTTAGTGTGAGCATAGTATTTGTACTGAAGTAATGTTGGTATTTTACAAAAACAAATGTAATTTGCAAGTACAATAAAAGTGCATACGAACTGCATCTGGCATCATGCACTTTAAGTGTAGTTATTTAATAGAAAACTATAGTTGAATGGCAGTCAACTGCAGTTTCACTGCAGTCAATCTAAAAAAAATGTGTAAAGATTTGGAACACTCCTCACTTTAACTGCAGTTTTCGCGCACTCTATCTACAGATGTAAATTTAGTACGATCTACAAGTTGTCTGTGTTTCGGACTGTAATTAAACTTATGTGTCAAATGATTCTAAATCATAGAGTTAAAAATATCTTTTTTCGTCTCTGGGTCTTTCTTTCTCCCTCCTATTCAGTTATTTACCTCATATTGTATCATTTCAGTTATTACCTCATAGTTATTACACTGGTTTTACCTCGGATGTTGACGGGAGTTGAACCTCGGACTTCGGAGTTGGGAGCCCGGTACGCTGACCACTGAGCCACTGCGACACGATAGCTCTGGTGCCGCAGTAACCTGGTGTCATGCCAAGGGTCCCGGCCCGTCGGCCTACTTGTCT
>NW_026267348.1:84173-88741 GCF_000697945.3 Frankliniella occidentalis | reverse complement strand
TCGCACCTACAAGTGCGACCGCTCCGTGACTTCGCACTTGATGATCAACTTCCGCACTCAGAAGAGCGAAAGAGTACTTTTCGCACCGTCTGGTGCGATTTGGAGCTTTCGCACTCGTGAAGTGCGATTTTCGCACTGAAATCGGCTCGGAACTTTTTAGTGAGTACTTATTTTTTCCCGTGTAACCCCAAAAAATGTGATAGAAGTATCACATTATTGTGAAAAAATCATCACAAAACTTATTTTATAACATTTTTTGTGATGATTGTATCACAAAAATGTGATACTTTATCACATTTATTCAGGGTTGCCACGAAGTCCCAGCTTCCGAATATCCTGACATTTTCCTGACCAGATCCTGACGAAAAAGTGAGTTTATCCTGACATTTTTAGAACAAGTTGAACGCAAAATAGCGCTATTTTTGAGGGGCGAAGAAAAAATAGGGTATTTTTTCAGGAAAAATAAATCAGAGAGGCGCACTACCACAGCGCCGCGCTGCTGGCCGAAGCTTCGGCTACTTGTAGCGCCGAGCATCAGGGCGATAACTGGTACTAACTATTTATCCTGACACTTTTACCCCCAAATCCTGACATTATCCTGATTATCCTGACAACTTTGGAAAATCCTGACAAAATCCTGATTATCATGATTATCCTGACGCGTGGCAACCCTGTTATTGGAGTTACCATACCCATATGCGTGGGAATCGCAAAACACTAGTTATCGCAATGGATCCCAACTCGGTCCTGCTTTATGGAGAGGCAACGAAACCGAGAGGTCCCCCACTAGTCAAGTCGTTGCACACGGCGCGCGCCCAACTCGCGTACTCGCATCGAATGCTATCGCCAAATTTGTAGGACCTACACTCTCATTACGAATGCGAGGAAGAACGCAAGAAATTTACCCTATCCAGCAGTTACTCACCCCAGTGTTCGAAAGCAGCGCGTAAAGATAGTACCGGCGCAGATCCACCTGCGCACCCGCTTCGGACGCTGCCGCCAGCTCCAGGTCCGTCTGCCACTTGCGGTGCTTGTCTTGAAACGCGAGGGTGCAGGACGCAGCGGGGCCCAACAGCACCTGCATGGCACGCACAGCTCGGCCCTCGGGCAGCTTCTGGATGTCCTTGAGCACCTCGGCCTGCAGCGCCACCCGCTTAGCCGCCGGGAGCAGTGCGGAGCGTAACGCCGCCGAGGCCGCCGTCACGGTGTGGCCGTCCATGCAGGAGTCCACCGCCATGTTCCCGCAGTCCCGGCACCAGAAGCGGCGAGGCGCAACTGTCTTGGGGCTGGGAAAGCAAAATAAGAGTTATTAGTAGTATACCTACCACAAACTGCCTTTGATTCTCTGCAAATCCCTACTTTAGACACCACCCGCATTTTTAAACGATCCCCAAGGCTAAGGAAACGTGCCGGTGCCGTCCCCCCCCCCCCTTCTCCTCCTTGCTCTCTCCCCTGTAGAAACAAGGCAACACGAAGGCTCGGATGTCGCGACGGCGACGGCGCGTCCTTGGCAGGCTGGCAGGGACGCCAGCGCCACTACGGGTTTAAATAAGTGACAAAAATGACTATTAGGGGGGCGAAAAGTGACTAAAAGTGATTTTAAAAAAGGGAGGAAAATTGGCTATTATCTCTTGAAAGTGGTTGGTTTTAATTTTTCTATGTGAGCAAGGTATGGGCAAAGAAAACATTTGCTGGCGCTGAGCCCACTCTGATAAATAAAGTGTTCAACTATCGTGCACATATGGAAGTGCTCAACCCTATATTGCACACTTTCAAGTGTTTAACAGGATATTTGAATACTTCGTGGTAGGGATCGATAAATTAGAACACTTTAATGTATCCAACGCTTTCCCGTGAAAACTACCCCGTGTACATCCCGTATACACTCCGAATAGCCTACGTCATTAGTGCACGTTCCCAATATATGTGGCCGAATAGTCAGTATACTATTTGTATACGAATTGTATGTGGGACACGTATGTGCCTGAGAGACCTGTATGTGTACGTGTACGTGTACGCAACACTCTAAATGTAAAGGGACAATTTTGTCCGTAGATTTGGAACCGATTCGTGCACATCCAGAAAGAATGCAATCTTTTTCCTAAAACTAGACAAATTGTGTGAGTCTTTAGAGCGACTTAACCTATTTCGGATCAGATTTTTGTATTCCCGCCCTATACCAAAGCACACAGGTTTTAGAACAATCGCGTAGGAAGTCACCTAAAGGTTAGATCTTCCTTTACCAAAAGCAATTTTTTTGGCGTCTGTAGCTGCACTCGTTTTGGAGTTATGGCAGTTGAGTATGGACGTGATTTTGATCTGAAATAGGGACGTATGAACCTATTTCGGATCAGCTTTGGATCAAGATGGCGATTTTGCCATCTTGTAGCCTGACAGAAGCCGGCTCTAGAAGCAATCAAGATTTTGGTCCACAGTCCACAGGGTCTGTGAATTATTGCCTGATCCGAAATAAGCATGTGCACCTAATTCGGATCAAATGAAACTAATTATTAAGAAACCGACCAGCAACACACTCGGCAGCAGTTTTTAAGTAGAATAAGTGAAAAAGACGAGTAAACGTCATATTCTTGATCAGCTGGAATGCCTATTGCGGGAGATCGAGATTATGTAACTGTATTTTTGACTAAATCGACATAAAATGCAGTGAAACTGGAAAATATGGTATTGGACTGTCCTGGATGACCAAGTATGGATCGTAAAGCAACCATTTGAAATAATCTGTGACAAAACAAAGTAATAGTGAGCACCAAAACAGTTTCAACCAGCATAAAATCGAAGCTGCTCGCAAAACTCGACTTAAGAAGTTGTGAATTTTAACCCGTTTTAACCTCTACCCGCGTTTTAACCTGATATATTAAATCGAATCCACGTTTGAAACGTGTTCTCTGGGCCTTCAACTAAAGATTGATTCCTGGGTTGACGCGAAATTATGCGTACATACCAAGTAATGTCAATTTGATTAAACCACAACATTCTCCCACCTCCTAAACAATGAATGTTCATGTTCAATTCGGCCGCGCGGGCCGCTTGGGCCGCACTAGGACAAAACAATGGTATTTTCTGGTAGAAAACGGCAAACCTTTTCACCAAAAAAATTAAAAACCATACATTTTAGCGAGGGTTCACGGTCATTTTTCCCAGATTTTTTATTTCCAAAAATACGTTCCAAAAATTAGCTTTTCCCTATTTTAATTTTCCCAAAATGTTTTTCCCAACAGAATTTAGAGTTGGAAGTGGTTACCAATCGTCCTCAGGTAGACGGTCACATGGTTGCTCGGCTGGTCCCGCGCTCGTTCCCACGTCTTTCGTCTCTTTGTCGCCTTTCCTCGCCTCCGGCTCGTCGAGAAAGTGTACACTTTCGCGACGAGCCGGAGACGAGATAACGACAAACTCATCTCGGCAGTCAAAAGCAATGCCTGGCCGAGCATCGAACCCGCGACCACCCGAATAGAAGTCCACAGGAAACCGTTGTAGATCAGCTTCTTTCCACCCCTCCGCGAAGTGATAATTTCGGCTGCTTTGGGGTCCGCCATGGTTCGCCTGGTCTAGCCACTAGCGCCAACTATCAACTTCAGCGCAAGTGCTAACCCTTTCTTGTTTCCACTCATAGTAACTCATTGTGTAACAGGCCAAAAATAGGGGTGTTTTCGGGAATTTTTTAAAAAGAAACTATTGCTCCGCGGCAAAAAACCCATACACAGTTTATTGTACACTACTTTTAAGAAAAAAACACCCGGTGCGTGTTGCCAATCAGGGGCGGATTTGGGGGGGGGGGGCAAAGTGCTGGTTGCCCCCCCCCTGGGGATCTGGCGCCCCCTAAAAAAAAGAAGGAAAGAAAGAGGAAAGGGGGAGAAAGAGAAGGGAGAGCGAAAGAGAAAGAGAAAAAGAGGAGGAGAAAGGGAAAAATATAAAGAAAAGGAGTAAAAACAGAAAAAAATATTTCCAGAAGGTAGGCTGTATGTATATCCGCATTTTTGCCGTTATAAGATGCGGAAGCAGGGAGCGAACATGCATGTCCCATCAGCTGTCTTAATTTGGCTTCTGCTTCTACCATCGCAAACCGTTTAACGAGCGCAGCATTGTCACATAGGTGAAAATGAATGAACAAAGCAATTATTTTTAATGACTTTAAACTGGCAATTGAAACAAAATTTATACGCCTATATTTTGAGCTAAGCGCGTACCCTCAGAAAAATTTCGCTCGCTTCGCTCGCGGTTAAGGAATTATAGATCACTTATGATCTCAATTTTTTTTCGCTCGCTTCGCTCGCGCCCTTATCGCTCCTCTTTGCTCAATACCGGACATCTTTTTGCACTCGTTTCAAGCATTTCATACGAAACTTGAGCGTTTAAATTTGCTACCAGAAGAAGCACAAATACAAAAATTTTCGCTCGCTACGCTCGCCAATCCCTCTCCCGTTGCTATGTAACTACAAGTATACACCACGGTACTTCAACTTTTTAAAAATAAATATCAAAAGGGACATTTTACTGTGTGCCCAAAAATATTTTCAGACCTTAAATCATAAAAAATTATGGAAATAAGT
>NW_026267348.1:77540-80182 GCF_000697945.3 Frankliniella occidentalis | reverse complement strand
TAGGCCTAGGCAGTTAGCCCAACGGGTTAATTTTTTTTTTGAACATCGCACTCTAATGTTAGCTTACCTTGCCTCCCGGCGAATCATGTCCGCGACAAAATAGTTCGTCAAGAACTTTTGAGGGTCATCCGGAAGTTCCTGCAAAAAAAGGAAAAAAAAAACTTTCACTTAGTTTATTACAGTTGGCAACAAGCAGAGCGGACCTTCGCCCACGCCGTCACTCTAAATGTACACTGCAAGAAGTTTCGTAAAAGATAATTTACAAAAATATTTCAGAAGTGCACTGAAACGGCATACCGTTTTACGAAACATTTTGTTAAGTTACAATTTGTAACGAATGCAAATTTTGGGTCAGAAAGTAATAAAATTTTACAAAATAAATACAAATTTCGTAACCTTAGTTAAAGCTCTGGATTTTATAAGGCAATTCGTAAAATAACGATGTAGCGTAATCAGTAAAAAACGAAGTTTTCGTACTAGAAAATTAACCAAGAGAATTTGGTAAAATCACGATACTTATTTTTACAGTGTGCACGGCGTATTATACGAGTTGGCAACCCCTCGGGATTTTTACCGACGCTTGTAAATTTACAGTAGTTTTCGCGAAAACGACCGAAGATCTGTAATTTTACAGGTACACTCTAAATGTAAAGGAACTTTTTTCTGTACCTTTAACTAGCAACAAAATGTTTGTCCATAGCCGCAGACAAGAGATCTATGGACAAAAACGTGTCATTTTAAACACAAATTGTGTCATTGGAAGGGACAAAATGTTCTTTGAACAAATTGTCCCCTCCTTGAAAACAAATTTGTTGCGAAAAAGGGGACAGATTTAAACGTCCCCTCGCTGGGACAAATGTCTTGTCAACGAAACAAGAAACAAGTTTGTCCATGAAGAGAGAACAAAATTGAAATTTGTCCTCTCTAACGAAACAATTTTGTTACTTGTAAATCTGTTCCCTCGTTATGGACAAAATTGTTCTTTTACATTTAGAGTGTACTTGTAATTTTACCAGAGAATTTCGGTAAAACCAACAGCTTCTGTGAAATCACACCACTATTTCTGTAATGGATTACACGAATTATCGGTAAAATCACTATTATTTTTTACAGTGAGGTATGTAACCTTAGGGTACTAAGGAGCAATATCCAACCCGAAAACATAACAAAAAATAATGATTTTTTAATTTTCTGGGAAATGAAACGAACGAAACCGTATATTTTTTTTTAACAATCACCTCCCAAATGTTGCTGGCAGGCGAAGCAGTCTCAGCCCCTGACGGAGTTACCGCAGCGAAATGAAGCTGACAAATTCCTTGGGCGGAGGCTGCTACTCCTGCTTCTCCTATTGTTTCACTCTAAATGTAAAGGAACTTTTTTTTGTACCTTAATCTAGCAACAAAATGTTTGTCCATAGCCGCAGACAAGAGATCTATGGACAAAAACGTGTCATTTTATAGACAAATTGTGTCATTGGAAGGGACAAAATGTTCCGTATAAAAATTGTCCCTTCCTTTGAAACAAATTTGTTGAAGGGACATTTTACTGTGTGCCCAAAAATATTTTCAGACCTTAAATCATAAAAAATTATGGAAATAAGTTAATTTTATAAGTGCCCCTGGAAGTAGGCAACCCGCATTTTTTTGCCCCCCCTTGAACTGTGAGCCAGATCCGCCCCTGTTGCCAATTCCCCCCGGGGTTCGGAGATTCAGCACGCTGAAGATGGCGCTACGCGCCTGCAGTGGTGGAACGGTGTGCACGATTCAGCCCGAACCGTTTGTCCGAAACAGTCGCGCAAATTATTTTTAGACTCACGAGGAAACTGGCTATCGTCCCTACCTCGACGAACTGTGAGATAAAAAAACTTCTATTTTTTTATCACGTTTGAACCTAAAGTACCGAAAAAGCGCAAAAAAACTCATAGTTTTTTATTTTTTTCTCAGTAAAGTGCTTGAGTGATATCGGAGTCCGAGGTAGGGACGATAGCGACATGTCTGACACACATTCACAAAAAATCCCATACGTGTGGGACAATTTGTTTGGGCGCAATCGTGCACACCGTTCCATCACTGCAGGCGCGTAGTGCCATCTTCAGCCAGCGTGCTGAATCTCCGAACCCCGGTGGGTATTGGCAACACACACAGGGTGTTTTTTTCTTTAAAGTAGTGTACAATGAACGGTGTATTGGGTTTTTGCCGCGGAGCAATAGTTTCTTTTTAAAAAATTCCCGAAAACACCCCTATTTTGAGCCCGTTGCACTAGGATCCCCCCTTAACAGTGCGTGAGGCATACATACGCAGCGTATGTACTGTACCGGAACGCGCCGTTTACGGATCGTATGGAGCGAACAGATCATACACTGGCCACATACGAACCTTATATGTTACGTGTATGAACATGGGGATCGTATACATGGGTCGGGTTTCACGGGAATTTTAACCAACCCTCACTCTCAGCCCATGCCTCATTCATTGTGAACTTGCAAAATGTCAGTAACGGGCTGAGAGTGCTGATGTTAAACACTTTTACGTGTTAGAATTGACTGTTTAACACTTTTAAACACCCAGTCTAACACTCAAAAGTGTGCAACTTCGCATGTGCACGTCAGTTGTACACTTATATCAGTGCAATTCCCCCCCCCC
>NW_026267348.1:71519-72980 GCF_000697945.3 Frankliniella occidentalis | reverse complement strand
GTTCAAAACAGATGCTGCACTCCATCTGAAACAATTACGTATACATACTCTTAATTAATAAAAGATTTTTGGATCTAATTTGCTATAAGTTTCTGTATCTGTATGATAGCGACCTGCGAAATTCAGTGTCGTTTTGAATCATGATAAGACAGCGCGAGTTCAAAAATGGGCACTCTAGCTCAAAAACTGACCCCTTAAAAAAATCAAAAACAGGCTGCAAAATGTATTTTTGAATTATTATTTTTTATGTGCTCCTAAGGGGTAACTCGCAAAAGAAGAATCCTTTCGAAGAAAATTTCGTCTGTTTTGCTCTATTTCTTACTATAGGGGTGCTAGGGGCATTTCAAGACGAAGATCAGCCAAAAAAAAAAGCAAATAGCTAATTCAGTCGTATTAAAAAGGTGCATATCAAAACACTGTAGAGAAAATACCCCCTTAAACCAGACATTTTGGGTAGAAACGGACGTTTTATAAGAGTTCTAGGTGCACTTGACCTCCTACTGTTACATAAGATGTAGTTATTACGTCAAAATCTCAGAAAATTGAGACTTAAAATGTAACCTTTTACAGTTCACCTCAGGACCCGCTTCGCATACTTTGAAGTGATAGCCCTGATAGCCGCTGTAAGGACATAAGATTTGGGGCCGCAAGGCCCCAATTCTGAAGTTATTTACTAACTCACATGATGGGTGTCAGCGCCGCAGGTCTAGCTGTGCGCCAGTCGCGTCGCAGCGGAACAGTGTTTCGTGAGATATTGTGAAGCCTGTTACGAGAGACGTGGCCTGCCGTACACACTAAATGCACACTCAGCCCGTCACTGGCATTTTGTATAGATAGATGAACTTCTTCATACAGCAGTAAGTCACAAATTTTGTGAGTAATGTGAATTATTTTGAAAGTTGATACTCACAAGAAGTCATTAGCCCGCTCTTTTGCTTAAAAGCTACACTCTAAATGTAAAGGGACAATTTTGTCCGTAGATTTGGAACGATTTCGTGCACATCTAGAAAGGATGCAATTTTGTTCCTAAAACTAGACAAATTGTGTGAAACTTCACACAATTTGTCCAATTAAGGGAACAAAATGAGGTATTTTACGAATAAGAAGAAGAGGAGGAATCCCAGCCGACGTCTGCTCCCGGACCATAACAAAGCCATGACCAAGCGCACGGTTTCTCGCGTATCTTCGCTAATACTGAAAAGAAATCATAACTGTTCTATGTCATTTTAAAGCTGAGAAGCTCAAGAATCTGGTTCACGAGAAATCGCGACGTTACGCGCCAGTGACCTGCGTCTTGTTATGGTCCAAAAGCCGGGATTCCTTCTGTTCTTATTCGTAAAATACCTCATTGCATCCTTTCTGGATGTGCACGAAATCGTTGCAAATCTACGGACAAAATTGTCCCTTGACATTTAGAGTGTATATAAGCGGGCTTATGCCATCGCCTCTGTGTTCGTCTGT
>NW_026267348.1:70030-70814 GCF_000697945.3 Frankliniella occidentalis | reverse complement strand
AAATGAAGCTGACAAATTCCTTGGGCGGAGGCTGCTACTCCTGCTTCTCCTATTGTTTCACTCTAAATGTAAAGGAACTTTTTTTTGTACCTTAAACTAGCAACAAAATGTTTGTCCATAGCCGCAGACAAGAGATCTATGGACAAAAACGTGTCATTTTATAGACAAATTGTGTCATTAGAAGGCACAAAATGTTCCTTACAAAAAGTGTTCATTTGTTGCGAACAAGCAACAAATTTAAACGTCCACTCGCTGGGACAAATGTCTTGTCCACGAAACAGGAAACAAATTTGTCCATGATGAGAGAACAAAATTGAAAATTGTCCTCTCTAACGAAACAATTTTGTCTGTCGTTGGATGTGTGTGAATCCGTTCCCTCGTTATGGACAAAATTGTTCTTTTACATTTAGAGTGTACGGAAAATATAACATCTTACCACTAGGAATACGTACCGTTTGATCCAGGGGACACTGCTTTAGAGACGGCTTCTCCAGGCATTTAAAGCAAAATGTGTGTCCACAGCCAAGAACTTTTGGCAGGCGCTCGGTACTATCAAAGCGTTCAAAACAGATGCTGCACTCCATCTGAAACAATTACGTATACATACTCTTAATTAATAAAAGATTTTTGGATCTAATTTGCTATAAGTTTCTGTATCTGTATGATAGCGACCTGCGAAATTCAGTGTCGAAGTGCTTGACTGATATCGGAGTCCGAGGTAGGGACGATAGCGACATGTCTGACACACATTCACAAAAAATCCCATACGTGTGGGACAATTTGT
>NW_026267348.1:61618-66153 GCF_000697945.3 Frankliniella occidentalis | reverse complement strand
CGAAGAAGTGCTTTGCAAATGCTTCGCACACAGCAAAGTAACTTATTTAAGATCGTTGCAGCTGGCAAAGTAATGTTTCGCAGTAGAGCTTTCCGTTTAAGCTAAAATGCAGAAGAATGCGAGGAAGAAGAGAACGGAAATCACTTTGCTTTTCCATGGGACTTTCGTTTTCTTGTTCCTTGCATTCTTTTGCATTTCAGCTTCACCGGAATGCTTTATTATAAAGTATATGATAAACCATTCCGGTGAAGATAAAATGCAGAAGAATGCGAGGAACAAGGAAACGGAATTCATCATGTTAAAGCATAACGATTTCCGTTTTATTCTTCTCCGCATTCTTCTGCATTTCAGCTTTACCAGAACGCTTTACTCTAAAGCAGTGTTTTGTTGGCTGAGTGCAAACTAAACTATACAGTAATGTATTATACTGTTTGGCTAAATGCAAACTAAACTATACTATACAGGAATGAATAGACCATTCCACCGACTGTGGAAGAAGAAAGAAAAGAATCAAAAACCACCGGAAACAGTATTGATAAACAGATCAAATCGTTCACTTTTTCTAGTTTCTTGGCCAAGATAATTATTCTTGACTTGTTGGTGTGCCATAGAGGTGTACACAAATGATCTAGATACTGGTTTTCGGTACTGTTTCCGGTACTTTTTGATTCTTTGCTTTCTTCTTCCCCATTCGGTGGAATGGTCTATTATGCTGCCTAACGAAGCCGACATATATAAGCAAAAAGTTCGTGTAACAGGCTGCCGCCAACCTAAAACTAAAAATTTAAATGGGCAAATGCAGTTTTATTCGTCTAAGTTTGCCTAACGCTAACGCTTCATCTTCAGGTTTGGTCAAATATAGAGCCATTTTAAAGCGATTATTTCAGTTCTGGGGAGATTTAAAATACTAGTAGAGGGCTGTGCATTAAAGGCTGAGTGTGTCTCCTGATTTATATGAACTGAAATAAATTTAAAAATTCAAAATAATCTAAAAATTTCAATTTGACTTCTGATTGCCCTTGTGAAAACGAACTCATCCGAAAATGTATCCGGGTTTGTACCGTAAAGAGTCCGAGACCCTCTGAGGCCTCGGACTTGTTCCGCAATCAGTCCGATCGCTGTCGGACTTGCTCCAGAAAAGATCCGGAGCCCGAGTCGGTCGGGCTAAATGCCCGAGTCGCCCGAGTCGGACTGCTCCCTTTTTACCCGACAGACCCGGACTGTCCGATTTTTGCCCGACAAACTCGGACAGTCCGATTGGCGCCCGAGAGCTCCCGTCGGACTGTCCGATTTCCGCCCGATGCATCGGACTTGTCCGGGTATAGCTCGACAGGGCGTCCCTCGCGCGGTTCGGACTAGTCCGATTTTAGCCCGATACATGTCAGCACCCTTATGACTGGGCGTGCTGCCGGCCGAGGCGCACTGTTCAAGAATATTTATCACAGAAATAGAGTGATTTAAGTATAAACTTGAGCTTTGAAGTGCTCAATACTTCACGTGCTCACGTGCCATTCTTTATCATACATTTGATATGGCCTTTTAGGCGTTTTCAAGTCCATGGCACAAATTTAAACAAAATAGGTAAACTTCTGTTTTTTGTCTCAAATAATTTGAGGTCGTCTTAGATTTGGTAATTTCTATCGGCCGCCGCTAAAAATGGTAATTAAACCAAACATTTTAGACATACGGGGCCGCCCGGGAAAAAGGATTCATGAAGGTAGAACGGCATGGTGTGTGTTTGCAATAAATTAGAATAGGAGAAATAATGCACTAGTGAGCACAACGAAATGACCCTAAATGTATGTGAAGTAACGCCATCAGCCGACAGTCGAAAACTGCGTCATTTTCCGTGAAACCGTTCGTCTCTGGGAGCGCAAGGACTGCGCCGACTGAGTCTCGAGTCAAGAGGCTTGTCGGGCCAGCCGTCCCTCATGTTTCAGGTTAGCTCAGCGGTCTAAGGCGTCGACTTCACACCAAAAGAATCCGAGGATCCAAGGAACGAGTCCCAGCCCCAGCCGATACAAGCAGCGCAGTGTGTCTCCCCAGCATCGTAACACAGATGTGCACCCCATAATTTTTAGGGGGACCTCCCCTCTGACCGGGCGCCAATCGGACAGTCCGACAAGAGGTACCGGGCGTCAATCGGACAGTCCGACGGGAGGTCTCGGGAGCCAATCGGACTGTCCGATTCGGACTGAAGTCGGACTGCTCCGTTAAACATCCGAATTTCAAACGTTTCAGAACATAAACGGAGCCATCCGAAACAGTCCGAAACACATTAGTCGGAGTAAAAACGGAGCAAGTCCGCTTCGGATGTCTTTCGGAGCTGTTCGTTTTCACAAGGGTGTGAATTACAACCTATTGTAATTCCTTATACTTTGTCTTTATTCACAATCCGTAAAAGTGTGACTTCATAGAAGTCAGTTAAAGAAAGGTACTACTCAATGACAACCGTAAATCAGTAAATTTGATTGTATAGGATTTGATCCTATAGGATTTCATTCTGACCTCTGATTGTGAATAAACCTATTCCAACTCTTAAACTTTTGTCAATTAAAAGTATGACAACCGTCAGATTTTTTCTAGTTTGTGATTGTTCACAATTCATAGAAGGGTGAAATTATTGATGTAAACTAAGTAAAACCAATGTAACAAAATGAATTTAGTTTCTGTTTGTTCATGATTGATAAAAGGTAGAATTCGCGGGATGCCAATTAAGATTTATTATGCGCCGCGCGATGCAGCAAACTTAATGGATTCTAATCAAAACTAAACAACTGTAAATCAAGTCTGACATATATCTTGCGTTCTGGTTCCTGAAGATCCTTCACAAAAATAAGGCTTCTGAAATCCATTATTGATGCAAATTAAAATTCAGAATGAAACACAAACTTTAATTGAATTACTGAATGCTAGATATCGTTGATAAACGTAATCGAAAAACAAATGTGTGGTTTAAGTACTACTCCCTTTATTGGCTGAGCGTTTAGCGAAGCCCATTCCTCCGCTGACCGAAAAAGTTTCATTCTCAACTCCTCCGCAGTCGGCAGCAAGCCTGCAGGCACGACTGGTGATCGGCGAGAGCGCGCCGGCAGACCTGTGGCAGCGCAGCACTCAATAGACCATTCACCATTCCGGTGCGCCGTGTTAGAAGAGAAAGAAGTAGCAAAGGTATCGTCTAAGACTGAAAGGGACAATTTGTGAATGATTTGTTGTCCTATTAATGTCATATTTGCTCTAACAAATCATTAATAACATGTAAGGTCCATTAATTCTCCAAAAATATATTTGCTTCTTCATCATCCTCTTCCCTTACTCCGGCCCAGAGGAATGGTCTATCCCGCGCCTGACCGGCGTACGGCACAGCGTTATCGCACTCGCCTCGTCCGGCTCGGCTCAGCTATTCCCCGACGCGACGAGCAAGACCCTGTGGAAATAGAAAGAAAAGAATCAAAAACCACCGGAAACAGTATTGATAAACAGATCAAATCGTCCACTTTTTCTAGTTTTCTTGGCCAAGATAATTATTCTGGACTTGTTGGTGTTCCATAGAGGTGTACACAAATGATCTACATACTGGTTTTCGGTACTGTTTCCGGTACTTGATTCTTTTCTTTTTTCTTCCCCATTCGGTGGAATGGTCGATTACATACGAAATTATCAATATGACTGCTGCACAAAGAAGTTCATCGCTCACTTAGAGTAAAGTAAGTAACGGTCGAAGGCCCGCTACATTATTCGATCATGTTCTTAAGCAAATCGCGTGACAGAAATGGTCGGGGCCGTAGGCCCGACCATCGCCGCCGGCAGGCCAAGCAGGCTCGGCCCCTGCCGAACAGAGTTGCCGGCCGAACGAAGCGGAGCTGGCAACTTCGTTTGGCGGAAGGGCGGGCCTGCTTGTTCATGGTGAAATAAAACTTCCATCGCAAAATGGGCCTTCGGCAAGTTTGAGTGACAGCTCGCTTTGAACCATCTTTTAGACAGGTATCTTTGCTATCTACTTCGTAATCAAAACTCAACAAACGAAGCATTCTTTTTAGTCCGCCCATTTGAAAAAGCTATCCAGCGGGCTTATGCAAACGACCTCGTGTGTGTGTCTGTGTCTGTCTGTTGCACAAGAAGGAGATGTGCTGGAGACTTCAAATTTTCAGGGGATCTCAAGGTTCACTTCCACACGGCAAATCCTACCAACCACCCCTAAGGGACTGACAGGGGGTATCGAAGAAAACAGGAGAGGCCAAAAAAGTTAGAAAAATATTTTTTTTATGATCTTCTAAGGGTAAACTCGTGAAAGTAGAGCCCTTTGTCCGTTTGGCTCTATCTCTAACTGTTTAGGCACTGAAGGGTCTTTATTGACGAAAATAAGCTAAAAATTGCTGTAGTGAACAATAAGTTGTACAAGGCCTAAAGACCACAAAAGAGGAACGAACCCCCCCCCCCCCAAAAAAAAAAAAAAAGAAGCGTTTTCTAAGCAGAAGGGTGGGTTGTAGTCGCGGTGCTTCACCGTTACATCCCTTTCTCGTGTCTACGGGGCA
>NW_026267348.1:54765-57436 GCF_000697945.3 Frankliniella occidentalis | reverse complement strand
CGCAGCGTAACAGTGTTTCGTGAGATATCGCGAAGCCTGTTACGCGAGATGTGGTCTGGCGTACATCTACCTAGTTGTAAAGGGAGTAATACTAAGACCACACGTTACGGGTCGAACCACACTCTCTTTTGGGCTTAAGGGTCCCTAGATTATCTACTACCCCCCCCCCCCCCCCAACTCCCAAGCTTCTTTCTGTGTGCCATCCATGGCGCACGCCGCCGCCTCGACATACCATGGTAAAAACAATGTCTATTTTTTTTAGGGGAAAATTGAAAACTTAAAGGAACTCCCTTGGTTTGAGGAAAACTGAGATTTGGAGGTCTCCTCAAAAAAAGAGGGATTTTTCCTCGTTATCAGAGGTTACTGAAAATCTGAGGCGAGATCGGAGTTTTTCTAATAGATTTGGAAGTTCCTCAACGTTTTCCCTATTCCCTAAAGGATGTGACATCGTATTTTCCGTGACGTCGACGGTACGTTCAATTTTGTGCCAGTATAAAGTGGTTTACGTGTACCGTCATCTGCATCCGCTTTTGTTCTTCTTAGTTCCGGCCAGCGCTCCATTGTAATACCCTATTCGTTTTGTTCTCACGCTCAACAGTCTAATAGGGCATTCCGCTACAACACAATCGGAACCTAAAGAAGAAAAGCATGACTACCCGATCTGTTTCCTGAACGCTGATTGGCCAAAGATGGCATGGCTGTGGCGGTCAGCCAATGAGCGCGCAGAGGGAAACAGATCGAGCAGTCATGCTTTTCTTCTTTAGATTCCGGTTGGCTTGCAGCGGAATACCCTATTCCTACAACAACAACTCAATTTACGACTGTTCTTGGGATTTTCGCATACTACAGATTCCAAAACAGCAACGCAGCTACGCAGCATTTTCAGCTAGTATAGGGTACTCCAGGGCTCAGCTGGACCGGAAGGAGAAGAACAAAAATCGTCGGGCGCGGGGAGGAGCGGGGCAGGGTGGGGGCAGTACCCAGCTCCTCGCCGCGCCCGACCGGTCCGACGATTTTTGTTCTTCTCCTTCTGGTCTAGTCGAGCCCCGGAACTGCATTGATTTTGAGCCCTCTAGTTCAAAAGTGTGTCAAAAACATCAAAAACAAAATTCCCCCAAAATTTCTTTTGAAAAATATTTTTTGTAACTCTTTCCAAGAGGTAACTCGTCAAAGTAGAACCCGTAGGACGAACCGTCCATTTGGATCTATCTCTATAACCGTTTACATGACAGAGGGCGTTTTTCACATACAAATGACCCCGAAACATTTTAACATTTTATCACAGATATTTATGGCGTCCGGTGGGGTAACCTATCAAAATAAAACCCCGAGGAGCAAAATTTGTGACTTTAGGGGCCGAAGGCCTGTGAGGTATTTTACGAAAAAGAAGAACAGAAGGAATCCCGGCTTTTGGACCATAACAAGCCGTAGGTCACTGGCGCATAACGTCACGATTTCCCGTGAACCAGATTCTTGAGGTTCTCAGCTTTAACAGGGTTCATACCGGATCTGAATTATCATTTACCCTGACTTTTCCCTGATTTCCAGACCAAAAAATCCTGTTTTTCCCTGACATTTTGTAATTGAAAGAGAAGGCAAATTTTGCAAAATTGAGGTGAAAACGGACTAATATTACGCAGAAAAATAAAATAATGCTTTATCAGGAAAGTCAAGAAAGATAATAATCATCCTTACTAAGGCGTCGTGGCTAAAATTGGCCCATGCGTTCACGATGCCATGCTCGTCGCGCAAACTACAATTTTTCTTAATTTTCCTTGACTTTTTATCGGATTTCCCTGACTTTTCCCTGATTTCCACTACAATATCATTTTACTGACTTTTCCCTGACTTCCCTGATTTCCCTGACCGGTATGGACCCTGTAAAATGATATAGAACAGTTATGACTTCTTTTCAGTATTAGCGAAGCTACGCGAGAGACCGTGCGCTTGGTCATGGCTTTGTTATGGTCCGGGAGCAGACGTCGTACATCTTTCCTTGTAGATACATCTAAGTGAAACTGTACAAATAACTAAGAAGCGGACTTTTCATACTGGTTCCGGTGCTGATTTCCTTACTTCTCGAAACACGCAGGGCGAGAACGGTCTAATGGACGCGACGTGAAGCCCACCATGCCCCCTACTACTGATTAAAACATGGTTTCCTGTCAGGGCGCACAGGGAGCGAAACGAGAGCACCTAGAAAAATACGTCGCGTGGAGGGGGGGGGAGTGACCGATTTGCGCTCGCTCTAGTGACTAAAACGGTCTGAGCTACACCGCATTCCCCTTTTAGCATGTTGTCAGAGCCCTACAAGACTTCACATCTGCCAAGTTTGAACGAAGACGGTGCATGTAAAGTTAGGCCAAAAATTGTGGCTTGGACGGAGCGACGGAGCCTACAGTGCACGCGCGGTCAGCCGCCACCGCTACTTGGATGTTTAACGATCAAGGCCTCATTGGCTGAGCGATTAGCGTTATGGCATAACTCCACTGACCGGAAAAGTTTCATTCTCTTTGTTTGTCCGTCTGTACGCACGAGAACTCGAGAAAGAATTGAGATAGCGACCTGGGATTTTCAGGGTCGTTTAGTGTCATGAAAAGACAGATCGAGTTCGAAGATGAGCACTCTAGCTCAAAAATTGACTTTTAAAAAAATCAAAAACCACACGTCG
>NW_026267348.1:53529-53870 GCF_000697945.3 Frankliniella occidentalis | reverse complement strand
GCGGCTCTTCTGGAACTATGAATGTGCCGCCTTTTCGCGGCCGTCTTTTAGCCCACTACCGGCCGGAGAGCCTACACCGTATTAACTACATCGTGCTCTAACCGTTAAGTCGCCAGAGGGCGATTTCCACACGAAAATGACCCCAGATCGCCCTACATCATTCTAATATTGCTTCTCAGACATTTGATGGTCTCTGAAGGGGAAACTCGCCAAAATAAAATCCTGGGGGTAAAATTTGTGTTCTTAGGAGCCGAAGGCCTATCTACGATTCTGCATTTTGCCCGACTCGGGTGTCAGCGCCGCAGGCCTAGGTAGATGTATGCCAGGCGCGTCGCAGCGTA
>NW_026267348.1:50892-52693 GCF_000697945.3 Frankliniella occidentalis | reverse complement strand
GTCCCTAGTCCCAGCCAGCCGCCCGCTCCGCGCCCCCCCCCTCTGTGACGTCACATTTCTCCTATTAAATCCCTTTGTTGGCTGAGCGATAGCGAAGCCTATTACTCCAGTGATGATCAAAAAGTTTCGTGTCTGTCTGTGTGTCTGTCTGTAAACACGATAACTCGAGAACGGGTTGAGCTAGGTACCTGAAATTAATAGCGTAGCTTTGTAGCATAAAAAGCAAGAACTGTATTGATTTTGAGCCCTCTAGCTTGAAAATTGACCTGTCTAAAAAATCAAAAACGAAAACCCCAAAATAGTACTTCTAATCTTTTAATTTTTTACATCTTTCTAAGACGTAACTCGTCAAGGTAGAGACCGTCGGACCCAAATTTTGTCCGTTTGGCTCTATCTCTAACCGTTTAGTCGCGAGAGGGCGATATCCACACGAAAATGACCCCAAACCAATTTAATGTTGCTTCTCAGATATTTGACAGTCTCTGGTGGGGCAACTGGTCAAAATAAAGTCCTGGGGGTAAAATTTGTGTCTTTTGGAGCCAAAGGCCTATCTACGACTCTGCCTTTTGTCCGACTCGGGTGTCAGCGCCGCAGGCCTAAGTAGATGTATGCCAGGCGCGTCGCAGCGTATCGTGAGATATCGCGAAGCCTGTTACGCGAGACGTGGCCTGGCGTACATCTACCTAGTAGTTAATTTGGGTCGAATGACGGCATGGACATGTTCTGGGGACATTAGGACTGATACAGAGAAACAAGTCCTCAAATCGAAAAGTGTCAGAGGAACTACCCCCCCAAACCCGCTCATTTTGAGTCAGAATATTACTTAATATTAGTACTAAAGTAGAAATTTGAATTTTGTGAAATTAAACGCTTTTATAGGGGGTTTCGGCACATGACTCTCAGGAAAAAATTTGGTCGGCATTCGTCACCTACATAGATTAAGAAGCAAATATACCGAGTTGGAGCACGATCGGGAATTTACACTTGCCTAAGACCCCTTGATAGTTCCGCTCCGCGCTCTAGAGGGGTACCCTATCTACATTCCAGAGACAACAGATCGGACAGTCACGCTTTTCTTCTTTAGGTTCCGATGAAGCATTCCGGTAAAGCTGAGATGCAGAAGAATGCAGGGAACAAGAAAACGGGAGTCACCATGCTGAAGCATAGCATAGCGATTTCTGTTTTCTTCTTTCCCGTATTCTTTAGCATTTCAGGTTAACCGGGATGCTTTACTGCCTTGCAGCGGAATACCCTTGTAGCCCTTTCAACATAAGCGAAGTTAAGAACAAGATGAAGAACAACGGGCAGGAAAGTTGCTTTAAAGAACCGAAACGATTAAGAAAACTAGAAAACTTGCTCAAAATGTAAACAATATGAAAATTATACGACCTACATTTTATTCAAGTGCTTTGGTTAAGCTTGGGTAATAATTAACAGCAACTGTTTCCGGTGCTTTGTTCTTCACCTTTTTCTTCACTTTGACAATGTTCAAAGGGTCTATTCCTATTCACAGGCGTAGGACAACTCACCCTGGCGACGGCGGAGCTCCTCCTTTCCCTCAGACACGTTCACACGGCTCGCTCGAGCTTGGGCACTCTGGCGACAGCGGCTCGCCCGACACTGACTGATGGCTGGCGTGATACGACTGCCCGCGCTGCGCTGACCACCGCACACCGCAGTCGCGTCGCTCGGCAGAGGTGGGGGGAGGGGGGGGGGGGAGTCGAACGGGAAGGAGAGGGGGAGCCACGTGTTGGGTGCCCGTAGTCTTATAGACCTGGTGGAAGGTGAGGCGTGGAGAAGG
>NW_026267348.1:42575-50397 GCF_000697945.3 Frankliniella occidentalis | reverse complement strand
ATAGACCGTTCCGACAGTGCGCTTTTTGAGAAGAAATGAAGAAGTCGGCACCGAAACCAGTACCAAAAGCGCGCTTATTTTTGTCATTTGACAGTGCAGTTCGACGTGAATGGCCTCGATTAAATCTCTAGTAACTGTCAATTTTAGTTTTCACTGATTTAAGCCATTATTTTAGAACTGTTTCCGGTGGTGATTTCAATAATTCTTCTTTAAACGGGCACTGCCGGCACCATCTATTGGCTGGGCAGAAAATTTTCATTCTGTGTGTCTGTGTGTTTGTCTGACTGTCCGCACGATAACTCGAGAAAGAATAAAGCATTCCGGTAATGCTGAAATGCAGAAGAACGCGGGGAAGAAGAAAACGGAAATCGCTATGCGTTAACATGGTGACTTTCGTTTTCTTGTTTCTCGCATTCTTCTGCATTTTAGCTTTACCGGAATGCTTTATAGACCGTTCCGACAGTGCGCTTATTGAGAAGAAATGAAGAAGTCAGGACCGGAACCCGTAGCTAAAGTTCGCTGATTTTTAGGCTTCGCGTGCGCTTAAGCGCGAACGCGAAAGCCTTTAGGTCTCGTCAGGATGTTTCCCGGCCAGATTTTCGCGTATCCCCTCGCGCTTAGTCATCAGCATCCACCGGCCAGGCGGGCGAGGCAGTGCGCGGCTCGGCGCGGGGGGAGGGGGGGAGGGCTTTTACGACTACTCGAGTGCCGTGCGGGCGGGTGCGGCTGTCGGGTTCCGCTTATCGCCATGAAGTGACCCGTTCTTCCCTCTCACCCGAACAAGTAGCAAAATTAGTGTCGTATGGCGACAAATTTGTAACTCACTCGAGCTCACTACATACTCCCTGTTTTTCTAAGATCAACAAAATTTGAATGGAATTCGTAGTCCGAACAGGCTCGGACTGGCCCAGAGGGCTGCCGGGCAATCCCCCGGTAGGCCCTCGGCCTAGCGAGGCCCTCGGCCTCGCGAAGCGAGGCCCTCTTGGCCTCGCGAAGCGAGGCCTCTGGCTCAGGCTCCGCCGAGTGAGGCACCGAAGGCCTCGCGAAGCGAGGCCCCGTGCCTCGGACCCTGGCCTGGCACCGGTAAAATTTCAAAGTTGGGTTTGAACACACAAATAATATTTAATGAAGGATTCCGGTAAAGCTGTGATGCAGAAGAATGCGAGGAAGAAGAAAACGGAAATCGCAATGCTTTAACATGGTGACTTCCGTTTTCTTGTTCCTCGCATTCTTCTGCATCACAGCTTTACCGGAATGCTTTATTGAACTATGCCCATGCATGCCTTGGGCACTCTGCGCGATACGATACTGTCAACTGCCACAGCCAGCTCCCAGTCCCTAGTCCCAGCCAGCCGCCCGCTCCGCGCCGCCCCGCACCCGCTGCAGTGCAGGCTCAAACAAGCCTGCCCGCCCGGCCTACTGCGCGCGGCACCGGCAGCGCTCGCCCCCTCCCTTCTCCTCACCCCTCGCCCGAGCCTGAGCGCGCGCTCGCCTACGCCGGTCGACTCGACTCGACTCGTGAGGCGTGAGGCGCCGAAGCGCTTAGTGAAATCTGACGACAAACGTTTGCGCTTTTATTTTTTACGATTGCTGCTCAACACTGTACTGTTCACAATGAGTTCGGGCCCCACTAAAAAGCGGTTTCAGTCGGGACACAGCAAGAGGCAAGACGAGAAGAAAAGAAAGCTATCTGCAGTGGCCAGCGACCCGAAGCAGGGGAAGCTAAACTTCATCACTCCAAGTAGTAGCCGAACGCAAACAGAAGGTATGTACTACCCATTCTCATTGATTCGGTAGTAGCATGGATCACGGGCGTGCCGATAATGTGCTTTTTGTTTTTGTTTCTTCGTCTTTCTTGACTCCGTTTCCCTACCAACCGCGCGTAACGCGTAATAGGCTTCACTTAACGCTTAACAGTCAATATATGTCTGTTTACTTTTTCCCCCATGCAGATTCTGGTGCTGCCAGCACGGATGTGGTGTCTTCGCCCCCGCCAACGTCGCTTACTTCAGATGCGACACCAACACCGGCACGGACCCCGGCAGCAGCAGCGACTTCGGAAACGGATACAGCAGCAGCAGCGTCTTCAATGGCAACGTCCGCAGCAGAGAAGACTTTAACATCAGCTTCAGAAGATGGTGATCCGGATGTTGAGGGTGAGGGTAGTGTTGAGATAGAGACGGACACGGACACTGGGTTAGCGGCCAACCGGAATCTGATCAGTTTCATTGCTCCCCGTATCGACGCGCCTATTTCAGTTAAGCTTGCCTTCATGCAGAATCATCCGATACAACCTGTGCCCACCGCTACAACCAGTGTTCCGTTCAATCCACAGAAGGCTTATTATAAATCAGTAGGGGGCACTACAGTTTGTCGAAGTTGGCTCTCATACTGCACTGAAAACAGTTCTGTGTATTGCTCAGTCTGCATGGCATTTTCGGGCAGTACAAATGAGAGCCCTTTCGTTACCGGCCTTTGCGTTACCGGTCGATTAAAACATATTTATGATCGAATTTTAGGCCATGAAACTAGCAAAACTCACTCTGTCGCAGTTGACGCCCATGTTCAGGCTCTAGCCAATAAAAATGTAGAAAGTTTAATTGACAAAGACCTACAGAATGTTAAAATTAAACAAAGAAATGCCAGACGCTCTGTTGTAGAACGAATTATAGACATATGCATCTTTATTGGGAGACAAGGAATAGGGTATTCCAGGCTATCCAAAACGGAAGTAGGAAAAGAACAAACTCACTGACTTTTCTGTTTCCGTGATGGCTCTGATTGGTTGAGCTGATCACGTGTCACGACGGCGTTTCAGGTATGAAAAACCGTCAGGTCAGTTTCGAGCTCGCCTCCATATTTGAGAGGTTAGAATCGGGCCAAACTACCATGGCAATTTCTCATACTTAGCAAACGGAAACAGATTAATCGGTGAGTTTGTTCTTTTTCACTTCCGTTCTTGATAGCCTGGAACACCCTATTGCCTACCGAGGCGGACAAGAGGCTGCCCACTCTCTTGAAGACCGAAGCGTAAACCATGGTAATTTCCTGGAGCTTGTTTTGTTGCTAGCTGAGTATGACCCAGTGCTTCAAGAACATGTGAGAATTTCCATTGAGACGAGCAAGAAGCTCCGTGATTCAAACCCAGGATCGAAAGGACGTGGCTCATTTGTATCTTTCTTATCCAAATCAACTGTAAACAAATTAATCAAAATAATAGGCTCCAATATACAGGAAAAAATAATAGAGGAGGTTAAGCTAGCTAAGATTTTTAGTTTACAGGTTGACAGTACGCAAGATGTCGGTGTTCTTGACCAGCTTGCCATTGTTGTCAGATATGTTTCCCCTCTCACGGGCATGCCAAGCGAGCGCCTTATAAAGTTAACTGTCAGCCATGACAATACCGGGGAAGGTCTGTTCAAACTAATAAAAAGGGAATTTGCAAGTTTAGGCATCGACCTTCGTAACTGTGTTGCGTGCTCTTTTGACGGTGCCGCTAACATGTCAGGCTGCTTTAAGGGCCTTCAGACCCGCCTGAAGGAGATAAACCCCAATTTACAATTTACACACTGTGCTGCCCATTGCCTTAATTTAGTCCTTTCAGATACATGCAAAGACTGCAATGATTGCAATAAACTCTTTGGTTTACTTGAGACTGCTGCTGTATTTATCTCCCAGTCATACAAGAGAATGGAGGTTTGGAGTAGTATTGCTAAGGCCTCAAACAGTGCACATCGTAAATTAAGACGTCTACAAAAAATAGGCGCAACACGCTGGTGGAGTAAACACGTGTCCTTGCGCTCTGTAATAGACGAGAAGTTTAGTGTTAGTGAGAATTGTAATTTGGTCCAATTTCTTTCCTGTATGGCAGACATTCGAGACAGTAGTTTATTTGACAGTAAGACCAATTTCGCTGCTGGCTCAATAATCACCGGTTGGTGTAAGTTTGAGACACTTTTAACTGCTTTCCTTATGAGTGATGTATTTGTTAAGACCACACCTGTCTCCGAGGCCCTCCAAAGCCCTAAACTTGATTACCTTACAACCTTTAAAATGGTTGAAGCTTTACAGGATGCTATTGAGAAAAAACGGGATGAATTTGATTCTCTTGTCTCGCGGGTTAAACAATATGCTTTAGACATCAATAAGGAGCTAGACGCTTTAGAAATAAAAGATATTAAACTAGAAACTGACTTCCAGGACCTAAGAAAAACTAGACATGCTCATGTACAGACCTCTCGAGATGCTTACAGAGTAGGTACCTTCTATGTTGTGCTTGACCGTGTGATAAGTGGATTGAGAGAGCGTTTCAACCCTAACGAGGACCTTTTGAAAGAGTGTGCCATGTTAGATCCTAAGTGATTCCCCCAGTTGCCAACAGATTTTTTGTTATCCACTGTCCCCCATCTGGCAAATGTGGATAGTGCTGCTGCTACAACTGAAATGTTATCATTTTCTAAATCATTTGAACATATATTAGAGTCATCTGTTTTCACTAGCAGACCAGATTCTCCTGATATTGAGTCTACTTTTAACAACAATGACGATGAAAACTGTGACGGTGATGACCAAACCGACGAGAACTACGTAGTTAAGTGTAAGGCCTGTAATAAATGCCTTTCTTGTGTGCTAAAATTGTTCTACACAATTCCTATGTTACAAACTGCATACCCCAATCTCTTTGTTTGTTACAAATTTGTACTAACAATACCTACTACACAAGTTTCATGTGAGAGAGTCTTTTCGAAGGTCAAATTTATTAAAACGCGCTTGCGCAGTCTACTTTCCCAAGATCTGTTTGAGCCCCTAGTGCTAATGAATGTCGAAACCTCGGAAGCTCTTAAGACTAACAAAAACGCTGTCATTGATGCTTTAGCAGAGACGTCCGACGAATTCAGGAGACTTTTAAAGTAATAATTGTATTTTCGACACTTAAAACCTACAAGCACGGAGTTCGTGGAGTCTCCGTATAAACCCGTAGTTCCAGGCAGCTCCGTACAGACACGCAGTTCAGTGGGTCCCCGTATAACGTCGTAAGTGCTTGAAAGTCACTTCTGAGATAAAGCGCTTCAAAGTTTTGGATTTACATTGCGCCTTATGGGCGGCTGGATTTTCAGACCAGAATTACTTTTGAACTAATTGACATATCGAAATGCGGTTTTCGCTGATCGATAGCCCTTGGTTTCCTCTATCCGACGCACTTCATAACTCGAAATTTTCAAAAAACATAGTTACGACGCTATACGGCGGCCTGCTGAACTCCGTGTTTGTACCGAGTCCCCGGGAACTGCGTGTTTATACGGAGCCTCCACGAACTCCGTGTGTATAGGTTTCAAGTGTCGTTTTGTGTTTGTATGTTGTACTTGTAGTTTGTATTCCCTTGCAATACTATTCCTATTCCATTGTATTTTAATTTTTAAGATTAATCAATAAACATTTTGACTAAAAACATCCTTTCTTTTTTTTTGGGGGGGGGGGGGGTTGACTTCAGTTTTGAGGCCCCTTGCATGATGTTCCCCGGGAGGCCCCCAACCCCCCAGTCCGAGCCTGACTGCAGTTCGACGTGAATGACCTCTATTAAATCCCTAGTAACTGTCAATTTTAGTTTTCACTGATGTTAGCCTGTATTTTAGAACTGTTTCCGGTGGTGATTTCATTAATAGGGTACTCCGGGGCTCGGCTAGACCGGAAGGAGAAGAACAAAAATCGTCGGGCCGACGATTTTTGTTCTTCTCCTTCCGGTCTAGTCGAGCCCCGGAGTACCCTATTCTTCTTTAAACGGGCACTGCCGGAACCGCCTATTGAGAGAGCGATCTGGGAATTTCAGAGTCGATTTGTTGTATTATCACAAAAAGACACATCGAGTTCGAAGATGACCATTCTAGCTCAAAAATTGACTTTAAAAAAAATCAAAAACCAAAGGTTGCAAAATGTATTTTTTTTATGGGTTCCCAAGAGATAACTGTGTGAAAGTAGAACCCTTTGGGCGAAAATTTCGTCCGTTTTGCTAGATCTTGTACCGTTTTGGTGCCAAGACAAAATGGTCTATTAAATCGTAAAAAAGGCTGGCACAGCGGGAACTGTCTATTGTACAGGGAGTAATACTTAAACCACACATTACGGGTCGAACAACACCCTCTTTTGGGCTTAAGGGTCCCTAGATTATTTAGTATCACTAGAACGTTTATTTTTACATAACAATCTGTCAAAATTCGAACTTTTAATGAAAACCGTTACCGAACAGCAGAAGTTTCATGTCCCTAATTTTAGAGTAATTAGACCCCTACAAATGGTTCGAGTATGTCAAATTTTGGGCCCGGTGGGCTCTGCTTCCCTTAACCCTCTCCTTAACTCGTGTCGGGAGTCAGCGCCGCAGGCCTAGCTATTTGTGCGCCAGGCGCGTCGCAGCGTAACAGCGTTTCGTGAGGTATCGCGAAGCCTGTTACGCGAGACGTGGTCTGGCGTACATGGCTAGTTTAAAAATCAAAAAACACAGGTCGCAAATTTATTGGCTGAGCGGTTAGCGAAGCCCATAACTCCACTGACCGGAAAAGTTTCATTCTGTTTGCTTGTCTGTCTGTCTGTTTGTCCGCACGACGACCCGAGAAAGAATAGAGTATTTCGGGTAAGCGGAGCGGCGGAAACGGAACTGGCCAGTTCACTGCTGGTTACATCTCTGCTGCTGATGCGCGGGGGGGGAGAGATGGGAAGGCGGCGGGGCTTGGCAGAGTCTACTGCGCATGCGCAGTTCGCAGGCTGAGACGGATCCAGCAGCCGCTCGGCCGTTCCGTTTCCGCTGCTGCGCTTACCCGAAATACCCTATTGAGAGAGCGATCTGGGAATAGGGTATTTCAACGGAGCGCTGCCCGGAACTAAGAACTACAAAACCGGATACAGAAAGCGGGGGTTGGGGGCGGGCGCGCGGAGGAGCGGCGGGTGGAGGGGAGCCTCCCCGCCCCCACCACCGCTCTCTGTATCCGGTTTTGTTCTTCTTAGTTCCAGGCAGCGCTCCATTGAAATACCCTATTGCAGGGTCGTTTTGTATCATAAAAAGATAGGTCGAGTTCGAAGATGAGCATCCTAGCTCCAAAATTGACTTTTTAAAAAGTGAGATACCAGTAAAAGATACCAACAAGTATCTAGATACAGTATCTAGATACTTTTATCTAGATACTGCACAACACTGCTCGTGAAAGTAGGGGTCTACGGAAGAAAATTTCGTCCGTTTTGCTCTATCTTGTACCGTTTTGGCGCTATTGGGCATTTCTTGGCGATAACAACGTAAACAAGGTAGATGTACGCTAGACCACGTCTCGCGTAACAGGCTTCGCGATATATTGTAAGGTTCTGGACTGAAAGAAGTAAACGATGTAATGCTGAGAACCAAGAGATTTATTGGAGAACTCGGTACAGTCGTGTAGTCAGCTTGAGACCGGGACTAGACTGAGCCAACGCGGGGCTTGACTAAGGACAACACTGCGAAGGACTCAAATGGTTGAGAGTGTCTCCTTCTGAAATGAGACCTCAGAGTGGAACTAACTTCAACTTTCTTCCCACAGAAACAAGCAACACTCTCACCTTTTCTCACATGACGACGTATGCCTGCAGAAGTGGCGTATCTGCGGAGAGGCGCGCAACACTGGCGGATCTGCGCCGGCCCGGCGAACACTGGCGGATCTGGGAAGGGACGGTCATCAAAGGCGTATCTGCTTTTCGGCTGCCTGCACAGTCAACTTTGGAGGCCTGTTGCTCATCGTAGGTATGTCGTACAGTATTGACTGATGTCTCATTGCAATGTTTATGTCCTCGTGATTGAGTTTTG
>NW_026267348.1:41546-42375 GCF_000697945.3 Frankliniella occidentalis | reverse complement strand
GCCGGGCCGGCGCAGATCCGCCAGTGTTGCGCGCCTCTTCACAGATACGCCACTTCTGCAGGCACACGTCGATGAGTGTCAAGATGGTTTAACAACTTCAATGATGTTGTGCATTTAAAAGAACAACCAGCTACTGTGCATTTGAACAATCTGGGCCCATTAACAGTATGAGTGGCAGAGCGCTGCTGCCAATACTGTCTAGCATGACTTCTCTTATGATCGCATAGGCTCTTGTACCGAGAAAGTACCCTACCACATTCAGGGAAGGGGCATGGGAAAGTTATGTTGGGTGTGTGCCGATGCACCCACTGATGAGTAAAATATTTTGATATGCTTGGAACTGCATTGCAGCAAGTAAGACAAGTAATTGTCATTGTCGTCACATTAAAAACATTAAAATAATATAAAAACCTTGCTGTATTCGGAGAGGACACCCAGCAGCTTACTTCACCAGCACAATCACCTGTAAATTTTATGAAGCAATTAGCGTGGAAAGACTAAGGTTCTAATGTATCAGAATACGTCAGTAAACCATTAAATTAAATCTCTTTTCATGCATGCTAGAATAGCAGTAGGCTAAGTTAGACTAAGAGCCTCAGAATTTGAAGTCACAGGGCTCAACTGAAGCAGATCACCCATGTGCTCAGAATAACCCTCTTAACCATGTGGTCAATGGGAAGCAACAAAATCAACAAATTGACTATTCGTCACATAAATGAACACCAGTTAATTCATAAATTGAGGTTCTGTACTCCTGAACAGTAAGTTTGAGAAGGTATGGTGAATGATATGAAATACTTGTATACTTACTAGGTCTGGTCTGGTCAAG
>NW_026267348.1:38131-41496 GCF_000697945.3 Frankliniella occidentalis | reverse complement strand
GGGGCTTTAAGAAGGAAAAAAATAAAAATGTCTTGTCTTCTCTTCCTAACCCAAGAAAAACAAGGCAAATATTTTGGTGAGTAATTTTTATGTCTTTTAAAAGGTTTTAACACATTTTCTGAAATGTTTGAATTTGTAAGCCAATCAGTTTCTCAGAATTTCAGATAATTTTAGGAAATTACAAAGCTGACTTTTGGAGCTTGATTTATTTGTGCCTCTGCTCCTACCTATCGCTTGTCTTCTATAATTTTCAGAGTTTTTATCTGTCTGTCTTTTACAATAAGATGACCTCTGGTGTGAAAAGATCTCTGATCGTGTAAAGTTGACTGTTGGAGCTTGATTAATTTGCGCCCCTGCTCCTGCCTATCGCTTGTCTTCTATAATTTTCAGAGTTTATATCTGTCTGACTTTTACCATAAAATGACCTCTTGTGTAAAAAGATCTCTGATCTTGGCATGAACTTAAAATTTGACTGCCCGTAAAATTGTTTGCAATGGTGCTTTATCCATTCTTGAATAGATTTAGAAAGTTTAGCAAAAGACTATTCGATCTTACCAGACTCTTAGATAAATCCATAAGTGCTGCTCCCCATTTACATCGTTTTTCAGGATTTGCACCTTCCAGGAACTTTTCTTGACTTTGTGCCTATCTGTTTCTTTTGCAAGAATGTAATCAACTTTTATTTTATTTAAGTGTAGCTTTACTCAAGCGTCAACTAAATCTTTGGTCTGAAGGAAAACTTCTTCATTGTACTATCAAATAAATGGTGTGTGTTCAAAGTTTGCTAAAATAAAGTAAAGTAAGTTGCTATATTAAAATCATTTTAAAAATTTATTTACTTACACCTTTGTATTCTAAAGTAATTAAGACACAGTTAAAACCTTGGATTCATTTCTAAAAAGAAATGTGCAGAATGACATTGTTGCAGACTACGCATAGAAGGATTGGGAGTGTTAGATGTCAGAACGAATCTCTGTAATAATTATCAAGTAAGATACACAATACCATCACAAAAATATGGAAAACCGAGATCCATCTGGAAATTACCCGGAATTCCATAGGGAATGAGTAATTTTGGCGGTTAGAAGAACAAGAAGAAGTTCGAAGATGGCTGCCACGGACTACGACAAACATTCAAATGTTTTTCAGAGCACCCGCTAGCGCTCCAGAGCCCCAATAACCTACCTAATGTTATAGCGCATCTGTTGGAGTCAAGCTTGGTATTGTTAGAATCAGAAAAACGTGAAGAAGACGATGAAAACGATATCGGACCTTTACGAATGCTATTTAGTGTTAATCTATGAAAATAGAAGTTCATGTTCACAATTTTAAAAAATTCTAACGCTAACGCGTTAACGGCCCCCTTAGATTTTGACGTGAACATTGGCATGTATATATACATACAATATTCCAATATATACATTACATTGGTAGTTACTGATTTTGATGTACACTGCAGCCAAATATCTAGAAAACCTATGTTGATCAGATTTAGTTAAATGATTTACCAAAAATATCTATACGTACGGTGGTAAATTTCCTGTACACTGAAAATTCTCAACAATTTGTCTATTAGAAATATTTCAAAGTTTAGTATGCTGATCGTTTGCAAAGCTAGCTTGCTCAAATGAACACCGCCATGACATTCACGACAAGGAACGTGAACTTTTTGAAAATATTACTAACACAGCGTCAGATAAGAGATCACTGATAAGTGTTTAATATATTAAAAACACGTACACATTTAGACGTGTTCTATATTGTATGTTGACACTTATAATCTTAAATAAGGTAAAAACGTAATATATATTTTCCGTTATATGTTGGCTGCATCAGTATACTTTCCGCCCCTTTTCAAACGAAATTATTACAAGGCGGAACTACACTCCCAGCCAACAATCAAACCCGTGGCTAGCGCTTAGCGGCCGCGTTCAAAACGGCGTCTGTGTTGCATCTTCATACACGGAGGCACGATAGTATTATTTAAACGCGACTACCGAATCGACGCCAGGGCCAAATAATTTTTGGGTTGGGTTGTACAAAGCAACAGGCGATCGATTCCATTGGTCAAACTTTCCCGCGCAAATTTGTGATTGGCCGAAATTTCCCTGGCTCGACTCGGCCTGCTGCTCAGCTCGTCATTTCCATGGAAACACGTGGATGCAAACTCAAATTTCTCAAATTTCATCAGACAAAATTATACTAAACGTATTTCAAAAAAATTCTAATTTTCTGTACTATTTTTTTTTCAAATTTCGTTAAAATCCCTCAGGCACGATTGGCTCTGCCATACGGGGCCATCGTCAAGAATAAAAAGAAAAAAACTTTCGGGCGAAAGCAATAGGCACCCCTCCTCCGTCGGGGGCCTAAAAACTAACACGATATCTTATTAACGAACCTGAAAACTTCGTCACGTCACCGTACGAAGCGAAGTCCCTCGGCCCACGTCCTGGAGCGGTGCTGCATCATCCAGGCCGTAAGCATATCCTGCACGCCCTGGTTAGCCCGTTCGACGGAGCCCTGGGGCTGGCTGTGCCGTGGCTTGCCGTGGACGATTTTGACATCCTCCCACTTGGCCTAAAAATGTTAAGGAAGACAGTTAAGGTCACGAATAAGGTCGAGTAGGAGCTTACATACCGTCATTTCTACAATCAGATTGCCGAATTCTCTCCCATTGTCCGACTGCAGCACCGACGTCCAGTAGGTTGTCGGCTACCTCCTCTGCAGTCTTCCTCTTCATCGGACGCAGTATCACGAATTTAGTCAAGAGGTCTTGGTAAACGAAGATAAACTTGTACTCGCCGTCGGTGTGGCTCTGCATGTCGACTAAATCTACTTGGCATCTTTGGTTCATTTCTTGGAACACCATAGGTTTCACGACAATGCCCCTCTTCTTAGGTTTTTTCTTTGGCAACGTAAATGCCGCAAAGGGACAGGAAGAGGAGGGTGGCCTCTTGGGATACGTTGTTGTACTTCTTCCCAATAATTGGCAACATGCGGTTTTTGCCACCATGACTTACTTGCAAGTGTACTTCGAGGAGGGCGTCGTACATCCGCTCATTACTCACGAAATACTTCTTGTGGTCTCCGCGTTCCACCAGGTACTCCTCTGCTCCCTGCTCCCATCGTTTTCGCGGCGTACTTCTTGAGGCGGTCACGCTCCTTCTTGATCAGCCCCTTCCCTTCTTTCTCCAATGCCCCCTTCACTTCTTTGATTACCTCTAGATATTTCTCCTCGCTGAGGTACTTCGCATTGCCTGCTTTCTTGGTGGTTATCGCCAGAAGTCGTTCCTCAAATTTTGCACGGTTTGGCGGCAGTTCGGCGAGGTCTGCCATTTCTGCCATTTTCAACACAACTGCACCAC
>NW_026267348.1:37437-37746 GCF_000697945.3 Frankliniella occidentalis | reverse complement strand
TCACTGTGAAAAATACCGTAGGCAGGTACGGTTTGCCTACGGTCTGTACCGTATCGTACGATCAGGCCATAGCAGTATGAAGTGTACTTTCTAGGTTTGGCTAAGAGTTGTATTCGACTTATCCAACAATTTTTCAAGTTACAGTCTGCTCTGTATGACACGGACCGTAACCAAAAATTACGGTACCGGACCAGGCAATAAATAAATTTACAGCGCAGACCAACCGTGTGTTTTTAGCCCGCCCTTCTGCTTTGAAAAAGCTATCCAGCGGGCTTATGCAAACGACCTCGTGTCTGTGTGTCTGTCTGT
>NW_026267348.1:29983-36947 GCF_000697945.3 Frankliniella occidentalis | reverse complement strand
AAGGCCCGTTACATCATTTGATTATGTTCTACAGCAAATCGCGTGACAGAAATGGTCGGGCCGCAGGCCCGACCATCGCCGCCGGCAGGCCAAGCAGGCCCGGCCCCTGCCGAACGGAGTTGCCGGCGCAGCGAAGCGAAGCTGGCAACTTCGTTTGGCGGAAGGGCGGGCCTGCTCGGGCCTGCTTGTTTCTGACAGTGACGGTGGGCGTGCTGGGCGTGGTCGCGGGGTCTGTGTAGTTAAACTATGCGCATGCATGGGTTGCTCGTACTATCTTTGCTAATATTGGTGATTTGATGGCAGAAAATAGATGAGTGTCGAATTTTAACATATGTAGAATTCAACAAGATGATACAATGGGTGAATTTGAGCTAATTTGAATTAGCAGACGCCCACCGCTCGACTTAGCTAAGTGCTTTAATTTCCATGCCGTGCTTGCGTGTCTGCCAACTATTATTAACCCATCTAAATCCCCCATGTTTTCCTAATGTGGAATCCTAAATATGTTAAAAGTTGACACTCATTTATTTTCCGCCATCAAATCACCAAATATTAGCTAAAATAGTGAGCCGCAACCAACCCATGCACGCATGCGCACAGCTACACAGACCCTCGATCTACGCACTTGCTCCCACGCGAACCGCTGAGTATAGTCGGCAAACGGTAACAGCCGATTTGCCTGTAGCTCTTGTGGACTCCAGCTCTTGCGACGCCTAGCTCTTGTGGATCCTAGCTGTTGCGACTCTAGCTCTTGTGAATCCTAGGTCTTGTGAACCACCCCACTACTTCCTAAGGAATTTCAATTACTTTCACCACTGACAATGCCTTTTTTGTACTAAAATTTAATTCGCCACCTTCTCCCGAATCAAATAAGCCAAAACGGCATCGAAAACGACAGAAAAATAACGATTCTACGGCCAAAAGACACAAATATGTCGCTTATTTTGAAAACCTCCCTTAAAAAAGAAAATTTGTTAATATGGAAAAAGTTAATTTTTCTTATACTTCCTACTGTTGTGAACTGATAACTTAAATAGGGGAGTTTCTGCAAAAAACATAGGAGGATGAGAAACAAAAAGATTTAAATATTACAAACGGGATAAGAATTGTTACTTACTCTTCAAAGACTAAGTTCTGCTTTTCTGTAACAATAATTTTCAAAATTAAAATTAATGAAGCACAATGAGGTGAACAGTGCATATAAACAGAATGTAATTACCTTTCAGGGGACTTTGAAATAGTTGCTTCTTTGGCTTACAATTTAGAAGTCTATTGATTCGTGACGCAAGAGACCCATTCTCTTTTTGAGGGCTCTTTTTCTTCAATGATTTAGACTTAACTGGTTGGGATTGAGACATGGGTGAACTTATCTTTGCTGATCCGGATTGAGACTTGGATGAACTTTTCTTTTCTGGTTTCTTCTTACTGAGCAGTTCACTCAATTTGGATCTTAAATCAAACGATGATGGCCCACTTTGGGCAACAGATGCTGACCGCTTTGGAACTTTGGCAGGGGGTTTGGTAGGTGGGTCATCCTCTTCACCTTCAGAAGAAGAGGACTCAAAGCGACCAGGCTTCTTGCGCTTCCTCTTCCCTGTACCTTCTGAGGCAGACCCAGCAGTGAGTGACATTATCATCGAGAGCCCTCTTGCACGCTTTATCAGCAACATTGTATGTACCTACAATGAAGGAAACAAATTCACAGGGTAAATATGCAGATATGCTACTAAGACATTTCATAGCTGTTAAAACTTACTGTAGCTGCAATGAAATTTGATGTTCTCAATCTTTGACCAAGTCTTTGGATAAGGGTCTTCAAGTGCCATAGCCAGGCGTTTAGCGTGGAGTGCGTTAGGTGGATAGAATAGACTCACTTTCCCCTCATCGCAAAACCATTTAGTAGGCACAACTTCCAGAGAACTGGGCTGTCCATCATCAGTAAAAAACTCAGCCACAGAGAACTGTAAGAAAAAATAAATTAATAAGGCGCTAAAATAAACAGGACAAACAACTTGTCTGAAAATACTAACAGTCCAAAAAGGGAACCCAAGAGAGGAATACACAAACATTTCTCATCAGAACTTGGGAGGAGGACACACTTTTGATTGAATTTAAATATATTCCAATATTTTTTGACTTCCTGCAACTGATCTACTTTGAAAATACCAATCTCAGAAGAATTAATAGGGTAGGTATAATAGTTTTGCAAACGGGAAAACTTATAGCCAGCAAGTATTATCTGACCATCTGGACAGTGAATGATATTAGATAGCTTCACAACTTTCCCATCTATGGTGTTAAAACAACAATCAGAGGATTCGACTGATAGCTTGTATCTAGAAAGAGTGATTTTCAACCACTGATCACTCTCATAGTCTTCTCTTTCTTTAATTGCCCTAGGCCTGTCAAGAAGAACATCATTAGTGGCCGGTGTACGTCAAAGGACCCTGCAAATCGCCCAAATGCAAAACCGCTCGGCACATCGATAGTTGGGACGAAAACAAACGTTTTGACCCGCAGAGGCAAAAATAAATTTCCCTTAGGAAAAAAGTTATAAGGGGTTAAAATTAACATGGCGCCTTACGGGGACTCCGGGTAGGCAACCCGCAGCACACGCCCGGCCGTTTTCCGCTGTTCGCGAGGTTTTTCCGCGAAAAACCTGACTTGGAGGTAAAGTATATTAACAAAAATTGCAGGAGCGGTACAGAAGAGTGTACTGAAGACTCTCACGTTGAGATATTGTCAAAATATTGCCTGTGAGGGCGTCTAGAAGCCAGCAAAGTCCAAATTCCCGGGCTTTGAACACAGTTGTGTTCAAAGTCGTTCAACGTCCAACCCATGCACCCAGGGTGCAGTTCTTACGTACTAAACTGTCAAGTGAAGTGTGCTGAACACGCCCATGGTACCCGTTTGGACCTCAGACCTCTGGAAATTAATTTATTGAACATTTAGTCAAGCCGCGCAGCGCTTGGCGCGCCGGCCCGCTCGGGCCCGGCCCCGTCCGCTGGGCTAGCTGCAGCACAGCACCCACAAGCCCGGACTACTCCGAGGCTGTCTCATGCAGTTCACCCCGCAAGGAAAGGTGGCTATTATAGAGTATACTGTGTGAAGCTTCTTTTATTTATTGATCTTATCTATTGGTCTAGTGGAATGGGTTGATGTGGTTGGTCCAGCGTGCACGGTGCAGCGTCTCTGCTTGCAGCTTTGGCGCCTTTTCTGGGAACAGCACTATCGTACACACTAAAAGCTTGTGAACATTTTTGCTCATAGTTTACTGAGTTTTATGTACGTGCTGCGGTTACGCATTTTTTAATGCGCCGGTATGAACAAATTTGTTCATTCCGGGGTATTAAAAAATGCGTAAGCGGAGCACATACACCGAACTCAGTAAACTATGAACAGAAATGTTCATGAGCTTTAAATGTGTAGTAATCACTGTGTTAACACGGAAAAACAGATGTGCTATGTAACTCCTTTTAAATGTGCTATTGTACAATTGCCTTTGTAAAGGCACTATTTTACTAACGCCTGTAGAAAGGTATTGGATAGCACCTATGTTTTTCTAGTGAAATGAGTAAAATATGCCCATTTTCTTACTGACTGTTATGTAAATTATCTGGATGTAGATTGGATTACTGCATCAGGATCATCTGCATCTTGATCGTCGGCCTCTGGCTGTAGTGATGGCTCTCTGTAAAGATTATGGCTAAATAGATTGTGTTAATCGGAAAATGTACAGGCGTTTTACGTTAAGCTTACGGTGGTTTTTCGTTCTGGCAGCCCGTGCACCTGCAGAATATTGTGCACCCTGTCCTAGATGTCCAGCAGATGCAGCGCTTCCCACTGCAGCCCGTTGTGCAGCCACACTTAGCTAGCAGCTTCCTCGCTGCCTCCCAAATGGGCGGGATGGTGCTCCACTCTATTTGCAGTTTTTCCCCTTTTTCAGTCCAGCCCCAACCGACAGGTGATGGGACAGTGGGGGCTTCACTGGTAAAACAAAGGTAGGACATCCTACCTTTAAAAGGCGTTAAAGTTCCAAAGGCATTACAATTTATGTTTTTTCGAAATATTTCTTCCCCATGGAACAAAATTGTATTCTGAGACCTATTTTCGTAATCTACGCAAAATTCCGCGTCAAACGAGCCTACATATGATGGGGTTCTGTTCAAAAATGGCATAAATTAATTTCGTTTTTTGTACTTTTTGACTTGCTTTTCATTTGCTGACCGCTTATCTGAACCCTATCACATGTAGGCTCGTTTGACGCGGAATTTTGCGAGGAATGCGATAATGAATCTCAAAATGTGATTGGTTTGCTCATATAGAAAATATTTTGAAGAAAGTGAAAATAAACTCTTTAGCACCCCTACACTGTTATTCAACGAATGTGACGTCACATTCGTTTCAATGTAAATCGTGTCACGTTCGTTGGAATATTGTGTCACATTTGTTTCAACATGAACTAGTTTATCAAGGGGGTATTTGATCATAGATTCACGTTCAAACGAATGTGACACAATATTATAACGAACGTGACAAGATTCACATCGAAACGAATGTGACGTCACATTCGTTGAATAACAGTGTAAAAAAGTTTAACGCCCCTGGAAAGGTAGGACATCACACCTTTGTTTTTCCAGTGTTTCCATGCACACTGGCCCCATATTTGCCCGCTCACATATGCACTGCGAAGGATGTGACACCGTAGGACATTAAGTGTTGGCGGCAGATCTTGTAGTTTTTTGCCTTTTTTGGTATACAAAAGAAGGCGGTGCTCATCGAGTGAAGAGGCAGGGAAGTCTGTTGCATACAACAAAATGACGAATTTCTCTAAAATTTGTATAATGTTGTCGTCAATTTCTTCTCGCTGTATTGTCTCCGAAATTTTGAAAAATGCCTTCGTTGCCTCCGGGAAAGATTCCCTATTTGACCACATCGACACTTTTCTTTTCCCCCGGAAACCTGAGGTGAAATCACACCCGGAAAATGCGTGAAAGCCACGGAGTGCTATCGATTTCTCGTGGCCGAGAGCACTTGCGATTGTGTGGCAAGGTATTAATTTCTGACTTTTCCCAGTGCCGAGGTGGAGCCATAATTGTTCGAGACTGAGTGTGAACAGCTGACTGCAGAAAGATATGGCCAAAACAAGAACGTCGGTGTCTACACTTCTAATGACCGCCTTCTTGCAGCCATTTTGTACGGCGTCCGCCAGGTGGAGAATCAGACGACCATCAGCCTCTTCCATGTCCCCACAGGACACGCCGGAGAGCGACGTTCTGCGACCATGCTGGATTTCAGCTGTCACAATGGTGTCACCTACGTTAGTGACAAATAGATCAGATTTGGGGGGTTGCTTTTCTGCTGCTCTCCCCCAAGACGGCAGAAGGCGCAAACTTCAGCCTCTTTTTGGAGGGGGAGCCCGTCGGGGTGAACATCGTGCTGGGTGTGACACATTACGATGTAAGCCCACGCACACGCACGAGCAGGGGATACTTACTAAAGGGTGCAAGAAATGTTTTTTACGCCCGTACCTGTCATATACGGTGAGAGGAGCCGGGCTGGATCTTGATTCAAACTCTCACATGCCGAAGCTCCCCAAAACCCCGAGAAACGGGCCAATCGGGGTAACAGAGGGGCGGGAGCCAACAATATGACAGGGCAGGGCCAGCCATCCTAGCGGACGGGGCCGGGCCCGAGCGAGCCGGCGCGCCAAGCGCTGCGCGGCTTGACTAAATGTTCAATAAATTAATTTCCAGAGGTCTGAGGTCCAAACGGGTACCATGGGCGTGTTCAGCACACTTCACTTGACAGTTTAGTACGTAAGAACTGCACCCTGGGTGCATGGGTTGGACGTTGAACGACTTTGAACACAACTGTGTTCAAAGCCCGGGAATTTGGACTTTGCTGGCTTCTAGACGCCCTCACAGGCAATATTTTGACAATATCTCAACGTGAGAGTCTTCAGTACACTCTTCTGTACCGCTCCTGCAATTTTTGTTAATATACTTTACCTCTAAGTCAGGTTTTTCGCCGAAAAAAACTCGCGAACAGCGAAAAACGGCCGGGCGTGTGCTGCGGGTTGCCTACCCGGAGTCCCCGTAAGGCGCCATGTTAATTTTAACCCCTTATAACTTTTTTCCTAAGGGAAATTTTTTTTGCCTCTGCGGGTCAAAACGTTTGTTTTGGTCCCAACTATCGATGTGCCGAGCGGTTTTGCATTTGGGCGATTTGCAGGGTCCTTTGACGTACACCGGCCACTACTTTGGTTCTTTGCTGCTTTGAGTTTCTTTTTGATCTTTTTTGATCACTTGACAATCTAATCTAATCTAGCAAGTATGCTGTGGGCACTGTGCCGATACCTGACCTATGAGGTCGGCGGCAGAAAGCTTTTGCCTGCCACGGAGCTTGTCGTGTTGAACCTTAAAAAGATGGTATACAAGCCGTTTGCTCCTGAGAATAGGGGAGATTTCCATCAGAATCAAGACTACGGTCACATCGTTGGTAAAAGTATGTTGTGGTACAAGATTTTTACACTTACGGGTAAGTATCAGAACCATCGAATGAAAGTTATGTTTTCGGAATAGTCACTAAGTCAGTAGGTTGTAATATGGTGCTGCTTTCATTATTTCCGCCATATTTGAAAAATATAGCTGGACACTTTCTCTCTTTACTTAGATGGTTTAGATTCGTAAAACTACACTACGGTTAAAGAAAATATCGATACGATATCGTTTCGATGCCACTTGTCGTTTGAGGTATCGTTCACGATACGAGGGTGGCACCTCAAACGGCAGCTTAAAGTGGCATCGATGACACGATATCGTATCGATATCGAAAACAAATCATTCCTGTGTAGCGCGCCAATGTGGTAAAGCGCATTAAAGTGCGTTTCACCCATAATAGCATAATAGCACATTGTTACTTTGTTATCAGCTACAGCTACAGAGATGTTTTATTTATTTAT
>NW_026267348.1:22595-29713 GCF_000697945.3 Frankliniella occidentalis | reverse complement strand
AATATATAAGCTGTTGCAGCTAATAAACGCGAACTGATGTAGCCCATGCCTGTCTTCGCTGTTCTAGCGAATCTGCCTTAATTCTCGTAAACAGAGCAGATAGTCTACCTCAGTTCATCGGCGTTTTCTCTGCTTCAGACAAAACCATCATATGAGTTGAACTATATACTTCCGCCGATAGAGGGAATGCCATCGCAACACGCAAAGAGTCGTGTTTCATTGAGGGACCTACATCTCAATGGTAGTTCCAGACAAACGCATTACTGGCTCAGTGCATAGGCACTGCTGAGCTTAGGAATCTGCTTCAGAAAATTCTAGTATTGGACTTTAGTAGTATTAATGGGTAGTTTTGAATAAAACAGTTAAATAGAAAACAAGACTTATAATTCAAATATATTATAGAAAAACATATCAAAAAACAGCACACGATACACAATAAATTACAATTGATATCTAGGTAAAACATAACTTTTATCAAGACTAGATGATGTGTGGATACTTAATGGTAAGTAATCATACAATTCATTCACCTTAATACTAGACCATTCATTGGAGAAATTAATTTCATATGCATCAATATGGTCATCAAAACCAATAGTGATCAAACGAGAAAATATAAAAATGATGTCATCATCATGAACAAGTATAGCTTCACACAGGCCAAATGATACAGGCTCTGCTTTCAACAGGAGCACCATTCCAGGGGCATACTTAGTGCCTTTAATATTAACCCAGCTGGTGGTAACAAAAGACTTAAGACTCTGCATACTAGTAGGTAAAGATTCCACAAAACTAGTATTTTTAAGATCAGACAGAAATTCCTCACACAGATGGCCATACTTGATTTTAGGCAACAAAGGCATTTTTGATCGAAACCGGTAACACTGCTGTAGCTGATGCTGTATAGACACAGTTAGAGCTATATTCCTGCGTGACTCAGTAGCGTGAGCAGGCATCAAAAGTGTGCGATGCTTGCGTTCAAAATGACTAGTAGTGAGATGAGAAACTGGCCCACTTTCCTTTAAAATAGTTGGGTAGTGAACCAAATTATGAAATTTTGGTTTTAAATTATCATTTGTCACTTCCACATATAAAGTATTGAATTTTTCAATGAGGACCTTTAAGTATACAGATTGGTGCACAGGTACTGATTTAGATAAACAAAGAGATACAATTTTACGAAGCTTTAAATATAAGCCCCAATGTCTGTCATAGTTTGGAACTTTGTCACCGACCAACAGCCCAAACATTTGAACAAACATCATCATTTCAGATCCGGACATTCGCAACTTAGCTTTACCAAGAGAGACTTGAGGCATGCGATTTGAATCACAAGGCCCATATGCAAGTAGCTTAATTCTATCATTCAAGAGTTCAAGACTGAAATATTCAGGAATGCAATGTTTCAAAACATGAATCATTACGTAAGAACAACAACCTTCGTTCAAATCATGAAAAATATCAACACTGAAATTAGAGCATACATGAAAAGATGGTAGCTTGTTAAAAACAGAATTCTTTAGAACCCCAGTGGCAGAAACATCATTAATTTCTACATCAATGTTGTAAGAATCTTCAGTTCTTAGGAGGGCACTGTTCTCAGAAGTTTGAAAATGCAGATCATTTTTGTGACACTTACAAAAGCGGCAGCAAAAGAGTGCCGAAAAACAATCAGTGAAACCACATATGGAGTTAAGACCCTTATTGTCACCCAGAAGTAAACCTGTTACAAAATAAACTCTCACCTCGCCTTCTGGAAGATCAATAAGAATACCGTTTTTTTCTAGATGAATCAATTGAGAAATTAGTGGAGCAAAGACTTTTTCATCAGAAAGTTTGGACCGATAATCTGATTCAAACAGAAGAGCAAGAAAAATGTTCTCAACAGCACTCTGACACTCCTCTGGGAGGCAGGGGATTTGAACATAAACACCACCCAAATTGAGAACATGGGAACCGAGTGAATTGTTGCATTGAAAATCATCATAATAAGTATGAAGAGGCAGTACTATATCAGAGGTGGAAAAGTTAGCACGCCGTTTCTCCCAAAGTTTACACTGTATGAAGTTGGTTTTAAAATCACCATTACCATTTTTTAAGGATTTCATATGAGAAACAATAGTACTAAAATTATTGGGAACTTCAAGAAACTTTTTTAAAACAATATGTATTGGCACACTTTGACCAGTACATGTTTTAGTTTTCAAAACAGGACCATTGTCACTACTAACAGTATAATCCAATTTCCCAATCTGATATGAAACAGGAGGAATGAAGTCTCCAAGGTTTTTAAAATATTTCAGTCGACGGTATTCTGTAGACAAGTGAGAGAATGGATCTTTAAATTGACATATTTCAGAAGATAGTGCATTTAAAACTTCATTGTTATCATCAAATTTGTCTGCAATGGCATTCTTATAATTAACAAGTGTGTTTTGTAAAAATGCACTGACTTCTTCAATTATTTCTTGTACATACTGGCGAGGCAGTTTGGATTTGGAATACAATCTACTGACAACTGTGTCTGCTTCAGATTGCAATTTTTCAGTAAAGTTAACAGAGCTATGCCCAGAAGAATCATTCTCACAAATAGCAGTACTAGAAGTCTCATTAGAACTAGGAGTCTCATTAGAACTAGGAGTCTCATTAGAACTAGGAGTCTCATTAGAACTAGGAGTCTCTGAAGTAGGAGTTTCCACATTGAACACCAATTTTGGACAAGTCTTTGAAAAATGTTGTTTAAAAGATTGAGGCTGAGGATAGTGCCTACCACAAGACCGTAAACACACGAAGTCCTTAGTTGGATGAGATATTTTCTTGTGTGCTAAATATGCATCCACAGACACTACAAGCACATCGCAGTGTGGGCACTTCATGATGAGAGTAGAGAAAATTCCTTAAGACGAGCAGCAATTGTAGCTTTCAATCTTGGGTACTTCTGATAGTCATTAGCAGTTTGAATATTAAACAATGTTTGTTGAACAAACAGCCAAGCATGACGAGCCTCAGGTGGGAAGTTTGAATGAAGTCCAAAGGACATGCGGAACACTCCAAAAACTGCTTCAAAAACACTGTCAACTTCCCACCGCTGCTCATCTAGCACAATGAAGCATTGCCGTATGTTTTCAACAGGCCCAAGCAAAACAGGGAGAGAAAGCAAACCAAAATGATAGGTTGTTAATGTAAGCTTCTTAGCAGACACCTTCTCAATTATTTCTGGTACAGTCTGAAAATAAAGTTAAATTAGTAAGCAAATGCAGAGTACTTTGTACTAAACATAGATCAAATGTGGTATTGAAATTGATTTCTCACAAAGGACATAGATAGCAAAAATTTTATAGGTAAAACCAGACATGTAGATGCTATTGAATCAGTTAGAAGGTTCATTTGCTACACAACAGAGGACTAAGTAGCACCGTTGTGAAATTGTCAAATTATCAAAGCAGCTAATACTTAAAATACTAAAAGATGTGCTTTTATTAAAAATTAAAATCAATCTCACACCTATCTTAGTATAAAGTAAAATACTCACAGTCGCATGAATGCATACTCCATGCTGTATTTCTGACATAGAGGGCCTCCAGCATGTGTCTTTTTTACCTGCAGTTGGAGACTTAGGAATGGTTTTCACATTCCAAAGAGATGGTAGTGCCAACCAAACTGCAGCAAATTTATGACCTGCAGAAAGGGGTAAAAATGAAACTTAATCTTGTGAGAGCAAAATGAACTCGCAATAGAGTTATTATAGCATAGTACTTACCATCAGACAGATTTGGTTCTTTCAAAAACTCAGATTTCCCCTTTTCTCTACGAATCAATTTGATCATAACATCAACCCATTTGCGCCAATCAGGCTGAGCAAGCTTGGCTTCGATAGCAACTCCATCTTGTGCGATCTAAACAAAACAAAACAATGAATCAATAGCAGCTTTCCTTTGATACGAGTTAAATGACTAGACTAGCTTTTAAAGAAATAAAAGATTTTTGAAAGCTTTAAAATGTGTCTTATCAATTTGGAAAATTAGAAGTTGATTGCAGTGAATTCCACAGTTCTTAAACCCACTGCTTAGAGTGAGCCATTTAATTCTACAAATAGTTAAGACAGGCCATATTAATTATTACTTACAAGTTCCCAACCCAACTGCGTTCGCAGAGCAGGAAACTTCTCAATGTACTCCGAGTAGTATTTGAGGTGAAGTACTATTTGTCTTCTCACAGCTACACTGGCATCCCACTTAGTCAGCACTTCAGTCCATGGGCTATCATTAGTCATTAACCAGGAAATCTCGGGATCATCATCAGCGTTAAAGGAATCTGGGACAGATGAAAGGAAATTAGAATAAAACTGAGAGAAACAAATACTTCAGTAATGTGCAAAGTACTACCATCAGGAATAACAGAGTTATTAGATTTCTTTGCAGAGCGCCGACTTTCAATTAAATTTGCACGAATCAGGCCTCGACGCACTGCATCATACTTGGTCCTTAAACGACCCGTCACAACAAGATTGCCTTTGCTATCTCGTGATGAAGCATGCCATGTCTCCTACAAAACCAAAGAAAGTGAAATAAGTAACATTTTAATTATATATATATAGTAGAATGGTAGAAGTATGATGGCATTTGAAAAGATTAAATCAAAGTGTACATACAATTTCTTCAGTGGGAAATAATTTTTTAATTTTTTTAGCAAGTTTTAAAAATCCTTCATCCTCATTGCTGAAAAATATAAAAGCATTGTGTTAGGCAACTGTGTATTCCATTTGGGGTTGTGGACTGAAAAGTTTGTTGCGAGAATAGTACTGATTTACAACACTGAAAACAATCTAGAGGTTTCTGACATTCAATTTAAAAGAACAACCACAGCTCCACATGACAATTGAGTTAAGCCCCAAAACAGATTAAAATTGTCTTCAAGTATCCAAGTACAAATTTTAAAAATTATCCCACTAAACATTTTGTAGATATAAATTTAATTAAGATCATACTTCAGATATTGTCATTACTAATAGATATTCAAATATTTAACGTTAATCTAACTTTACTTACAGTTTAGAATGATCTGAAGCCAACTCGTTGTTTATGACAAGCTCGCAGAGGTGGTCTCTGCAGTCGCTGTCTAAAACTTCGTGGGTTTTGTGATGACCTAACACCATTAACCCACGCAGCTGGGATTTGAGGACAGTGTGGAGGTTCTGGGGAAAAGAGACAAATATCTAAGAAATGATACAAGCAAAACAATCACTTCAAGACCAAATTGTAACTCACATTGACTTCCGGCGCCTTTAATAAACTCTCCCGAAATTCATCGGGACTGACGCTGGGAGTGTCTTGTCGAGCTTTCTTAGCAGTTGGTTCACCATCATCAACATCAACATCGTCTAGATCTGGTTCAATCTGCTCATCATTACCGGTAGAGGTAGCTGATGTTGAGGGAGTTCTGGCTTGAAGCTGAAATAAAATATCATTTTGTTACAATGTGTTTCAGGTATAGAGTCCAATAAGATAATGATAAACTTACAGCTGGGGCGAATTCTTTGAGCTTCGATTTAAAAGTTGAGCGAGGACCAACCTTCGGAATGAGCTCCTTGATTTCGTCATCAGTCAGCCCGAGGAGACGGTCTACAGACACATCATTATCTGAAAAAGTTACAGAAACAGAGGAATTAAAAATTGATTGCTAATACAAAATTTGATCGGAAATACATAACCTCGAACATCGCAAAAGAGGGAATAAATGTCAAGGCAGAGGTAATCTGCATTTTGAAACTTTCAAATTAAGTCACTACGAGAGCATAACCTGCAACGCGACAAGGTTTGAATGAACGGTGAAGAGAGAATGTTTCAAGCAATGACAACATAATGATCAGTCACATTTCCTGAACGACAAGTAGACATGTATCGGAACGAGAATAATAAGAAAATAATCGACTGTCTATCAAACCAATGAGTTTCGTTGAACATTGATATAAAAACGTAATTTCACATGGCTAAAAGCATACACTCTAACCTAGTCGCAACAGACAAGAGTTGAAGTTCACTCGTATATCACAAGTTCGGCAAGGAAAATGACGTATAAATAACTTCCGAACAGGAAAAGGGTGGCGAAAATACCTTATTATGTACATTTTTAGTTGAGTTTTGGTGGAAAATAAATTAACTTTTGACAAGCATGACAACATCGGGCCTCAAATCGACTACCACTGAACGACCGGATGATGGCGTCGTCACCCAAGCCCCAGCTGCGCAGAAGTGCGGGCAACTCTTCGGCGGACATGATGAGCGCGCCACTTAAATTTATAGTTGCGGCAAATTATGTTATGCACTGGAACAATCATGTTGACTTCACCTCTTTTAACCGGCATTCTGTCTGCGCGAACCAGACCGACGAGTTCGTACTGGCGAGTCGCAGCAGGCGGTGCAGCGAGACGTAGATTCGCGGGAAATACGAATGGTTTCAACTGAGATAGTGAAATCTTCTTTCGCTAGACTAAACGACAAAAGGTGGACTGGAAGAGATGTCAAAACTCAGTAGCACTGCGAACATTATAACATGTCGCAGGCAATATCACGTGTGCTGTCAAAGTCGAAACTAGTTGTTTCCATCAATATTAAAGCTCCGACTGTGTCAGACACAGTATTGCCTCTCAGAGCTAATAACATTGTCTGTCCAGATACCAGTCAATATATTCGCTGGTTCAGCTAATGTTTGACTGAAGCAGATAATTTTTTTTTTCCGTGCAATAAAGCTATGGTTGTAGTGCTGCTGGTGGACGAGGCGCTGCTGCTCGTGGCGCGTGAAGTAAGGCAGCAGCCTGGCGGCAGGGGGCAAAGCAGGAAAGGACGACGTCACCGTCAAAGTGTTCAAGGTGGCAGGGTCCACAGGCAGGTGAACAGAAGGTCTGGACAGCGGCAAAGGCAGAAAGGCCAGGCACGCCGGCACCTCCAACAGCAACGCCACCACCAAGATCGTCAGCACAAGCAGCAGCCTGCCCAACCTCAGCAAAAAGGTGCTCTGAATGAAGAGAAGAAAACCCACCAGGCCCAGGAAAATGCAGCTCAATCTGATCCTGCAAGTATCTCTAAACAGGTCTCCTCGCCCCCGCCTGCTGCCCCCCC
>NW_026267348.1:16737-22545 GCF_000697945.3 Frankliniella occidentalis | reverse complement strand
GATCGGAACTATTTTAGGTACCTCTTTGGAATGATCACACACTCATTGGGGACAGCATTTTGACTCGTTATTTTTCTCAAGTTGAGCCATCCAAGGAACTCCCAAATGGCCCGTATTCCGAGAATCACCCTAATGGTTGGTTCAACACGTTACCATGTAGAGGAAACTCCTGCTTGTTCTTCCTGAATAACTTGTTGGGGCTAAACTTCTGGCTCAATGGAACTTTTTGCGTTATCATGTCTGGTTTGATTGCTTAAGGATTTCCTACTGTTAACATGAAACAAATGAGTTTTACTCTCTAAGTGATCAATTGCTCAACAACATGAAAAGGGAAATTAGTGATTATATATTTACATATCCCGCCTGATTCTCTGGATCATCAGCTAGATATTTCTATTTTTTAATAAGGGCCTCAGACACTATATCGTATTTATCTGATTTTGGGTATGCACCTACTCCAATTTTACTAGAAACATGGAATATGATGCTCATCAGAAGTTCAGACATTTTATAATTGTTGTTTTCTAAATCCACATTTAATTTTGCCGAAAACTTTGGAAGAGCATTCAGTTTTGTCAAGTCTTGGCCATAGCCTCTCGGTTTCTGCAAAGAAATAGAAAGGTATAATTATGGAACTTCTGTTGCAAAAATAAAACCTCTAAAAAAGTTTCAGATTTGTTTGCAGACCGGTATATATGGTCTCCTTTTCTTCTTCTGGGGTGGGGACATATTCTCCTACATCAGAAAAAAAGGGAGTATATGATAAGAGTGGTACGAATGAAATAGTGGTAGTTCAGATTCTTACTTTATTTCCCTCAGCTGTATGAGTGCTTGTCTCACCAGCTCCATCCTGATGCAGTTGTTGTGTGTCATTATCCTCCTATCCCCGCCGAAATTAAGACAGTATTACAAAGAATGGCACCAATTGTCAAAGAAATTGTGATTAAATTTCTTACACCATCTTTCTCGGCCGTTGAAGTGGTTATTTCATGTGTTCTACCCTCTGCTGCTGAGACATCGTTTTGATCCATTTCATCCTGCAAAATAGAATTTTCTGCTTATCTATGTGCAATTAAAAAAATAAACTAGATGAAGAAATTAAAATACTCTTAAACTTACATCTTCATGAAAAGTTAAAGGTTTCCCTTTCTTTTGTAGGGCTTCAAGTGTCGGGAGGTCAACAGTTTTGGTAAAGTTCCTGCTTTCACCTTCACCTCCTTGGTCTTCGAAAAAGATATCATCATCAGTTTCCTCAATTTCCTCCGAGTATTTAGCTGGATTAGCAACAGTCCTGGATGATTTCCTCTTTGGTAATTGAATAGGAGAATAACAAGAAATGTATTAGTAAACTATGGTATGGTTTTGAAGAAATGGAATTAGATAGTTAAGTTACTGAATTTACTCTGGATGCAGCAGGTTTGACTGCGACTGGAGCTGAACAAGGGCGACGGGCGGATAGCGCAATCTACTAACTAAAGTAAATACGCCTTCGAGACCAATGCGTGGACAAATTATTAAGATCCCGACTACAGCAGACTGCTCTATCCGCCCGTCGCCCTTGTTCAGCTCCAGTCGCAGTCAAACGCGCGTGTGAGCGGGCGAGATGCAGCCGCAGCATCCGTGGAAGCCGAAATAGTGCACAATCCACATGCAGGTCAGTTTTGATTCCTCGACGGCCGGAGGGAAGATAGGTGTTGTGCACCCTAGCGCGGGCACGTGTTCGTCACTATCGTACTCGTGTGTTTCATGTTTTGGGTCGGCGCAGGGCAACGAGGCATCGCCCACAATGTGATGGCGAGCAGGTACGCCGTGCAGACCATCATAAAGCGCCGTGGATTTTACCCGTACATGGTGCACCTCAACCAGCAGCTGCGTGGAGATGACTTTCAGAACCGCCAGCAGTAGGGTGTTTCAAAAAAAATTGATTTTGTCCAGTCGTCGATTTTTAGGTGCGTCTAGGTCGTCTGATTCCAACGCCGTCCCCCTCGTTGTCCTGACATCGTTTACCCACTGCGCAACGCGTTTGAAACTTTCGGCCGCGCCGAGCGCCCCCACCTCCTCGCCCCTTCTCGCGCCACTGTGACGCCGCGGGTACTAGTATCGATATGAAAATTTCAGGGTATGTTCCGAAGGGCTACCTTTAGACAATGGAAGGGTCGCGACTGCGGTGGGCCGCACCCAAACCCGTACACTGTAAAGAAATTGGCTGACTACAAATTGTGAGGGGGGTGGGGGATTGGTCGCAGAAAAAAAAGTATCCCCATGAAGCTTGACCCGTCCCCGAACTCCTCGACCACTCTGGCCACTAAGCGCACTAGATCCGTGGGCGTTAGAGACACTAAACGATCTCGGCCGGCCGAATCGCGCCAGGCGGACGTTTGGATGCGGCGCGCAGCCCAGAGATCTGGCGCGGCTCGGCACGGACCGGCCACCTAGTTCCGCTCGCTCGCGCGCGCCATTTGAAAGCGGCGCGGCGGGAACTACTCGTTGGTGAGCATCGTACGGGTCACATACATTGGACACAGACAGGCTAGCGTCAGGGATTAATATATTTAGGCAGAGGTTAGGTTTCATCTTTTATTCCAGAATTGAAATGTGTCAAGGAAAGGGCATTGGTCTGTTCCTCGGACTTAACTTTCTTTTGAACCTGCAAAAAAATAAAATGCATATAATTCCAGGATATTTATATAGCTGTATTCATTATTTTTAAAATCAAAAAATCTTACCAACCACAGATTTTGAAAATCGCCCTCATCCCTTGTCAACTTTTCATTAAAATGTTTCACTAGAGCAACACCTCTTTCTGCCGTGTCATTTACAACCTGTAGTTTATCCAGAAATTTCTTATTGTCTAGATATGATTTGTCAGTCGGCTATGTCGAAGGGTCTTTGTCCAGAAAACTCTTGTCTAGTGAAAAGGCACTAAAGAACAACATGCTCTCCTCGTTTGCGCAGTCTTCAAGGGTAAGGGACATTAACTTTTTTTGAGTAATTGTTTTGGGTAACATTAGCCGCATGGGAGGACGTCCACCTGCACACTGTGAAAAATATTCAGGTGGTCATAAGAGTCAGTCAGTCGGTCAGTCATCCTAGCGGTAGAGATCTATCGGTACACATACAACTTTATGTCCCAATTTGTCAACAATTGCTCTTTTTGTGTCATCCGCCACTCGTTTGTCGAACAAAGCGAGGGGGACACAGTGTGGGGATGGATACCAGAGATGGTTTTTGAAACTATCTAAAGCAACCTTTGCCACTTTCCTATTCAGGCTTTGGTACTCTGCTATTTTTTTAACAAATTTAAATCAGTGAGTGGTTCAGTAGCAGTGTACCAAGGCTCCAGGTAGTTCACCACATGAAATAAATCAAAATCCCTCACTTTAGTTAAAACTGTATCTGGAATTTGATATTCATCTGCGAAAAAATAATTGGCTGAGCGATTAGCGAAGCCTATTACTCCGTCTGGTCGGAAAAAACTTTTTCTGTCTGTCTGTCTGTGTGTCTGTGTATCTGTCCGCACGAAAACTCGAAAACGAATTGAGCGAGCGACCTGGGATTTTCAGGGTCGTTTTGTATCATACAAAGACAGATCGAGTTCGAAGATGAGCATTCTAGCTCAAAAATTGGATTTTTAGAAAAATCGAAAACATCAGTTCCCAAAAATGACGTTTTTTTTTTTTTTTTAAAAAAAAAATATGGTTTCCTAAAGGGTAACTCATCAAAGTAGAGCCCTACGGGCGAAAATTTTGTCCGTTTTGCTCTAGCTCAAACCGTTGAGGCGCTAGAGGGTGTTTTCGACGAAAATAAGCGAAAAAATGTACAACCCTGCATGTATACTCAAAGTGACGGGCGTTGACGGGCCGGAGGCCTGTATCTTTGTGCACATTTTTGCACTACCTGACTCGGGTGTCAGCGCCGCAGGCCAAGGTAGATGTATGCCAGGCGCGTCTCTGCGTAAGTGTGTTTCGTGAGGTATCGCGAAGCCTGTTACGCGAGACGTGGTCTGGCGTACATCTACCTTGTAATTGGCTGAGCGATTAGCGAAGCCTATTACTCCGTCTGGTCGAAAAAAACTTTGTCTGTCTGTCTGTCTGTCTGCACGTCTGTCTGTCCGCACGATAACTCGAAAACGAGTTGAGCTAGCGACCTGGGATTTTCAGGGTCGTTTTGTACCATTTAAAGACAGGTCGAGTTCGAAAATGAGCATTGTAGCTAAAAAATTGGTTTTTTAAAAAATCAAAAACAACGGGTCCCAAAAATTGCGTTTTTTGAAAACATTTTCTTAGTTTCCTAAGGGGTTACTTATGAAAGTAGAACCCTATGGACGAAAATTTTGTCCGTTTTGCTCTAGCTCACACCGTTGAGGCGCTAGAGGCTGTTTCTCAATGTAGTATTGGGCGCTTTGGCTGTTCCGAGCCAAGTCTGAATGATTACAAGTCAAAGTCAAGTGGAAGTGTGGCGAAGAGCCCTGGGCTCCAGCCGGCTTTTATTCAAGATCCCGCGCCTTGCGACGCACAATAACGTATTGATCGTAAAACAATAATAGGAGTTATTGTCAGGTTTGGGTTTGAAGGTGGCGCCACTGAAGGGTAAGAGTCGAGTAGGCCGTGACCAAACAACTGCAGACGTCTGCTATGTTATGATTGGTTTGACAGATTAGGTTATGGTTTTCTATGAGAGGTTTATTCAAACCTCATAATACTACATTACTCCCTCTTTAAACAGCCTCCCTTTTTCCGCGCACCCCTTGCCATGACACTTTACAAATTTTAAGCTAATAAAACCGTTGACAACCTGAAACTTCCACCTTGTATTGAACCTACGGGTTATTCAACCCTACTAGTCCATACTCAGTGTGCAAACAAAAAGAAAGTTTGACTTTAACTCCTCTCTGACATTATCAGAGTAGCCTTGACTTATGTTCAGACCATTACACTTGGAATTGGCGGTAATAGTGGTTCCTGTTTACAGAGTCAGACTCGGGAGATCCATCTAATTATTTTGATTAAATCTTGCGAAGACCCTTGTTTTCCTGAAGATTCCCGGACACCTCTGGAACATTGTGATGACCTCGTTGTCCAAGAGGAGTGGTGATTCACTGAAACAAATGTTTTCCTGTATAGTATCTGAGTTAAACTTCCTTCTGAAGTTGTACACTTTGGGACTTAACCTGTCTGGGTGTCTCCTAACATATCTATTAACCTATCTGACACCAGCGTCTATCCAACCTATCTTATCACTTTTAACCTCTGAACTTTAAAATACTTAGCTTTAGTTTTATCTGGAACTTGTCTTGAGTTCTTGTTGAGCATCCTTGACTGCTGTCACTGGATGTTTCTGCTGGAACGGTTGAGTCTTGCTGTTCTTGGATTGGCTGTGGGGTAGCCCTTGGCAACCGTTTGCTGAACCTAGGTCTGTGCGATTAATTGTTTAATTGGTTCAATTGTCAATTATTTTTTTAATTGGTTCGATTATAATTGTCGTAATTGGTAATTGATTAATAATTGACATAATCGGTAATTGATTAATAATTGATATAATTGATAATTGACATAATTGATAATAGATTAATAATTGATATAATCGATAACTGTTATAATTGTTTCGAGCTCTCCCCCCTTCCCCTAGCCGTGCGTCGTGCCGTGCCGTGCCCTGCCAGTGCATGCCTGGCTTGGCTCAGCTCAGGTCCCACCCAGACTGCCGTGCCGTGCTCCAAGTAGTACACCCTCCGAACGCTTGTTCTCGGACGGTGGCAATGTCATTACAGATACCAGAACTTGCTTAAGTGATATCCATTCAGAGCAGCTT
>NW_026267348.1:11498-15892 GCF_000697945.3 Frankliniella occidentalis | reverse complement strand
AGTTGCGGCAAATCTCCCGGCACCTTATTGTCACCGGCGGGGTCTCCGAGGGGCGTGAGTGCAGGTCAGCAAACATCTGGTACCTTTAAGTTGCGGGCTGGGTCCTCCGCGCCCAAATTCAAATGTGTGCCTCTGGTGGCGGGTTGTGGAACTACAATAGGGAATGCCAAAGTGTTGTGCGCATGCGCGGGTCAGCTGTTGGACCACCGGCCGGGTTCCCGCCAAAGCCTCCAACTCAAAACGCCATTCATTGAAAATACAGTTTATACAGCGGTTGGAAGTCACAGACAGGTTTGAACACGTTTAAAATACATGTCCAACTCTAATTTCTCTTCAACACATCACACAGTCCTCGAAAAGCGTCTCCGACGGTGCCGCGCCGCTCAGCCAATGAGTGCCCGCCGTTCGAATGGCGCCGCCGACCCCGGGCCTCGTTAAAGCTGAATAAAAGTGATTTAATGCATCAAATAAAGCGGTGCGAGTTGAAAGAAGGAAGAATAAATATGGACACGTCTTCCGCCGTATCGCGCGACGTCACCAAAGGGTTAAAATGCGAAATAAACGTGAATATTGACACCTGTCAGTGCCGTCGCCGATTTGAAATTGTGCTGCGCTCTGATTGGTCGAGGCGGGGGCGGGTCGGTTGAGAGGGTCCGGGCCAAGGACCAGATCATCAGACGTACGGTAGACGTGAGAGGTGACGCGTGACGCCAAGTGAACGTTGTAACAACATGTCGTCTTCAAGCGAAGAGTACCTGCAAATACATGCGAGTGACTCCTCATGCGAGGAAGAAGTGGTGAGTACAAGTGTAATATTCTGAGTGAAATCGCGTGAGACCAGAGAGGTGTCGGACTCCTAACCTGTTGCTATCGCGAGTCTCCACCATTCATTCTTAAACTCGTTGGTTCTCAAGTGCGTTTCGGTGTGATTTTCAAACTTTGAGTTCGCCTCGCTTTTCTAATCTGTGATTTAGCTCGCCGTGTTAACCTGCGAATGAGTTCGCCGCGCTTACTTGAATCACGCGAGACTTTGCCGCCCCCTTTCTAACCTCGACGCATGTGGATCTCTATCGATTTTCTATCTTTTCAGCGTGTCAATCTTCGGTTCATGGGCGAGAGGCCCCCCGAAGCCGCGATCGTGCCTACCCCACCCGCAGATTGGGCCGCACGGCCCTCGTCGCGCCCCACAATGGCGGAGGAGGATCTCGCACGAGACACAGGGCGCTCCTTCGCGGGAAGGGTTGCCGTCGTGGCTCCCACGCCCCGCATCGTAAGTATCCTCGTTCTTAGCTCAGTGCCGTTGCAAGTGGGATGTCGCCTTAACCTCTGTTCATCTGTTCAGCCTGTGCGCGAGCGGCTCGGTGAGCGGGAGGAGCCGGACGGCGCTGAGGACGGCTCTCAGCAAGCGGCACGCGGGCGCGGCCGTGGCTCCTGGCGTGGGCGCCGGTATATCGGCCCCCCGCAACGCGGCGTATTTGATTTGATTTGATTTGATTTGTTTATTTAAGAAAAATAGACAGTTATACAACAGTATACAATTCTTATCGTCGAGTTTACAAAAACAGAGAGCAAAAGAAAAAAGCACAAAGCCTGAAAACACTCAATCTCACTCAGGAATAACTAAGAAAGAAGTAACTAAGAAAGAAGTAATTTGTTACCCGGTAAAGATGTTACATTTCATTTAAAAATTCAGATAAAACATAGTACTCTTTTTCTATTAAATAAAGTTTCAGCTTCTTCTTAAAACAGTCCCTATTTTGAATATTAGTTAAAGATATTGGAAGCTTGTTTAAAATGTTTGTTGTCTGACTCTGAATAGTGTTTATATTAAACTGGTTTTTAAAAATTTTATCTTTGTTCCTTGTATTGTAGTTATGTACAGTAGAACATTTATATGTTGAGAAGTTTTTCTTTGCGTAGATTGCTGCATAGTAGATATATAAGGAACAGAGAGTAAGTAGGTTATTACTTTTGAAACGACCTCTACAAGAAGTTCTTGAGTCAATTCCTTCCAACAATCTAAGAGCTTTTTTTTGTTTTCGAAAGAGTACGGATAAAAGATTTTTGTTTACATTACGTAAGTCTCTCAACATCTCCTCCAGCATGATGTGTCCTTGGCACTGTCTAACTCTTTTCGTTACAGCCGGTTCACAGCCGCCTCGGCACAAATGGGGACCTGCAGTGGTACGGCCCCGGCCTGCGCCAGGCAGCCGACAGCCGCCCCGCCCGCGCTGCCGAGGACACCGCCCTCGAGCCCCGACCCTCCATCACCCCCGCGGCCTTGAGGGAGGCGGTGCGCCGCGCGGAGGCTGCCGGACGCCGCGCCGCGAAGAAAGAGGCAAGGGCGGCCACGGAGGCCGTGCGTGAGGCCGCGGAGGCCCCGGTGAGTATCAACTCGTCCTCGTGCTTTTCCAACTCTTAATGTGACGACTAACTTGGTCTTTTGTTGTAGGTCGTCGTTGTGAGGCCGGAGGCGAGGCCCCGCCAGCCTCAGGCCCGGCCCCGTCGGCCTGTCCCTGCCCCGCGAGGCCTAGCCGCAGCCCACTTCGGGGTCGCCGCCGATGCCGAGGCCCCCGCAGACGCCCAGGCTGCCGCTGCTCCGGACGTAGAGGAGCCCCTCCAGGACCCCACCCTGCGCCGCCGCACCCGCCCTGCTGTAAGTGTTCAAGTCCTCTCCCACATCCTTTCCCAACCCTTTGACTTTGACTAATTCTAGCTTTTCTTCTATACAGAACCCTGCCCCGAAGAAGTGAGGCAAAGCCATCGCCTAATTGATTTTATGTATTTTGATCCCCCCGCCCATCAGAAGGGGCAAGTGAATTTTTATTTATTTATTTATACCCGCCCATATGGGCAAGTAATTTGACTGATTAGTGCTACAATAAATTTTATATATTTGTAACTTGTGTCTCTCTTATCAAGACCTTTCAATACATTTTTTAATGCTGGTGCACTTTGCCGTTGGCATGCTCAAGCTGACATGTTGATGTCGAACATTATCGAAGTTGAAGAAACGGGGCCAAGTCTGATATGAGATCTGTGTTAAATTAATTTCTTGAATTGATTAATATGGTCTTAAAAGCACCACATACACTTGGAGAATGTAGGGAAATACTGTTTGCTGTGGATTTCAACTTGAAAAGTTGGGTTTTTGAGTGACTTACACAAATTTTAATACTTTGACTATTTTGACTAAATCTTATGGTAGGGTAACATTCTAAACCACTAGTTGTTTTGGATTTCAATTCATCTCAGTTATTTTAAGGTGTCACTGCTTGTTGAGATAGGCCAACACCTCTGGAGTTGTAATTCTGAAACTTTTCCGAAGTTGAATAGCGGCCAAACACCACAATTAATTTCACATGAGATTTCAACGGTTGAATTTAATTTTATTATGCCAAAAGCAGGGGACTGACATGGAGAATGTAGGGAAATAGCATTTGATGTGGATTTTAGTCTAAAAACTTGGGGTTTTGAGTGATTTACATACAGGATCTTCTTCCCACTCTTTCCACTCTTCTTCTTCCCTACCTTCCTGGTAGTCTGCTTGGTATTTCATTTGCTTCTGCTATTGAATTTATTATTATGGGTTAAAAAGGAGGGAAAGGACTTGGACTTTGTATAGAAATAACACTTGTTGCCGAATTTAGCCTAAAATGTTGGGTTTTTGAGTGAAATACATAAGGGGTGATGGTGCTGCTGCTCTTCTTGTTGATCACTATTTTCTTTCTCATTTCTTTGTTTTAGCATTTGATTTCAATATTATGGTTTTAAAAGAAGGGGATGGACGTGTACTTTGTATAGAAATAGCATTTGATGGTGATTTTAACCTCATTACCTGACTTTTATGGTCATAAGCGTGCCTATTTATTGTCACTGTTTGTTTACGTTTCCATTCGGGACCATCCTAGGTTATGTATTTCATTTGCTTTAGCTATTGGATTCATTATGATAACATTCAAAACCACTATTTGCTTTGGATTTCAATTCATGTCAGTTATTTTATGGTGTCTCTACATGTTGCGATAGGTTCACACCTCTGGATATGTGATTGTCAAACTTTTCCGAGACTGGATAGCGCTCAATTTCTGATAATGGCTCTAGGGTAAATTATTCGGATGAGTTTAATTTCATGATGCCAAAAGTAATGCATGGACTTGGAGATGATAAAGAAAAACCATTTGCATTGGATTTCAATTTGTTTATTCTTGTTTTTAGGTATATAGTCTGTTTGCCTCGACCACTCTATGTAGACATGTTCAACTCAAAGATTTTTCGGTTCTAATTGCGGATCAAGTTTAGATTTTGGAAACAACAACTCGGAAGTACTATTCACATTGATATTCAAAAGAAATGTGATTGGTTTTGGTCAAAACACATTCATTATTAATTTT
>NW_026267348.1:9008-10628 GCF_000697945.3 Frankliniella occidentalis | reverse complement strand
CCGCTAGATGGCGCACCAGCGGTTCCGACCGCGCGCAGGGTACCTCGGGGTTGCCTAATAGATAGGGTATGCGCCTCCGGCGGGTACTTCCGGCCGTGACTCATGGACCCGGAGTCGGGGGCTGTCCTTAAATTATCCCAGTGAGAAGATAAGGAGTACGGATACAACAAAGTTGCATAGTCAAGTGTTGCAATATGAGTTCGCTAGTGAAGGAGATTCTGAGTGAATGGGAGGGAGGTGCGTTCTATACGGACGAGTTCCTCGTGGAGGCGTACACGTTCATGTTGATGGCGCTATTTGAAGCTAATGATGAAGATCGACAGGATCCTCGTATGATACCATTCTTGTTGACGGGGTTCTTGGCCTACCAGCGCGAGCACGCCGATGATGCGGAGGCCGCGGTCACATACCGTATGGCATTGGCAATGGTAGGGGGAGGGTTCGCGGATCCAGCCACGCCCCCGCCACGCCCCGCCACGCCACCAGGGGTCCCACCACGCCCCGCCACGCCCCCCTCTCCTCAACCCGGGGCATCTAAGCGTCAACGGGAAGAAGAGGAGGAGGAGAGCCCCACCTTGGAAGTTCTGCAGACACGTGAACGTCATCTCAGACGATTCAATACAGTCTTCCGCGAGGAGGTCATGCAAATCAGTGGGTTGGGGGCCGGGCTGCCCTCTGAGGAGATTATGGTCGGATTGTTCGACACTGCCCTGCAGCGCCAGCGTGACGCACTAAATGCCAAGGATGATGATCGAGTCATTCTCGAAATTGAAAATGCCGAGAATGTAGACAACCCCCTGTGGTTAAGTCTGCGCAGGGCGGATCAGATCAACGGTCAGGTCCTCTTGGACAAGCTTGGGCGCATTCTCAACTCAAACCAGGCCTTTATGGCTGACGGGAAACTCAAACTGAGTTATATTCACATCCCTACACCCGAGGCGGCCGGAAGAAATTTGGAGAGAGTGCCCAATGAGACCCCAGAGGCTTGGCTAAAGAGAAAAGCGGATGGAAAAATTATGTTTTCACCGGAAAACACCCAGGACCAAATGTGTCTTGCCCGAAGTGTGGCAGTGACCAAGGCTAGAGGTACAATGCATCGACAGGCCTTCAGCAAAATGAAAAAATCAAACTCTGACATTCAGAAAAAGGAGGCAGAAAAATTGTGTAGACTGGCGGGTATCGATCCGCAACAGCCTTGCGGCATTGATGAGGTGCAGAAGCTACAGGCTGCCATGCCCGATTACCGCCTGTGTGTCTTCAGTAATAAAGATGGCGAATGTGAATTCAAAGGACCGTACGGAGTAGGGCGTTCAAATATATGCCTCCTGCGTTACGAGGGTCACTTTTACGGCATCTTATACCCCTGCTTAGCTTTTGATCATAACTTCATGTGTGACAAATGTCTTGTTTTCTTCGATAAGAAGGGGGAACACCGGTGTGAGGACACCTGTTGGCGGTGCTTCGGCCCCGGCCGACATGAAGAGCCTCTGAAGCGTTGCATGGAATGCGGCCATCAATTTGCAGGAGACGAGTGTTTCCAAAACCACAAAACACTCAAACTTCCTCGCTCCGATGATACAAAGTGCCAGAAATTCAAATTCTGTGGCAGATGTGAGAAGA
>NW_026267348.1:0-353 GCF_000697945.3 Frankliniella occidentalis | reverse complement strand
ATGAAACCGGCGGATGTCACGCCTGACCGGGTGCTGGAAGTATATAACAACCTCTATCACGGTCTTGTGCCTACGAATAGGAATACAAAGTTTAAGTTGGAGATCATGTCAGAATCAGCCGTGAAAAACAAACGTTTGAAAAGGGGTATACGTGGAATTGGAGTGAGGAGGTGTTTAAGGTGAGACAGGACTGAAACTGGAAAAGTCCGTCAAAAAGCAGCTATTCTCAGTTTAAAATCAAAATGCAAATTAAATCAAGAAAAAGCTCTCTATTTCATTCTAAGTTGGTTTATTGCGGTTCTTTTAAGGTATAATAAGTCTATATTTAAACGTAACTGTGGTCGCGACACGTT
>NW_026267347.1:401148-403206 GCF_000697945.3 Frankliniella occidentalis | reverse complement strand
TACTTGAGGCAATTGAAGAAAATCGAAAATCTTCGAGACCGTGGCGCAACCTTTTTTATTTCGAAAATTGAAAATCCCTGAGACACGTAAACCTTAGTTTTGTCCCTAGAATCGATTCCGACCCGGGGAGCGACGATACCTGCAACTTGACTTTTGGCCTGGACAGTCTAATAACCGATACCGACGAGTCTCGGTATTTTTTTAATACCGAAATTCGGTACTGAAATTTCAATACCGCACAGCCCTAATATGTGCCACCGGGACTGCAGGCACGCGCAGTGAGAGTATAGCACGAGGGTCCCCGTGTGGCTCTCCCAACGAAGGAAATGGACAGGTGTCTGGCAACGAACCTGTAGTCCCGACCTTGAATCGGAAGAGGCCCCACTCGGATAAGGGTACGGAACACGCCGTGTACCGCGCCCAGGTATTGCCGCCCGAGAAGACGAGGATGCAGGACACTGTGCTCGTTGCGTCAGATTTTTGCGACCCGGCCGAGCCGACCATTCAGCTGCTGAACGTCGGGCAGCGCGACAGCGTCATGCCGAAAGGTGCAGTGGTGGCCGAACTCGTGCTGCAGCACCTGGACGTGGACGCGAGTGTGTTCTTGGCCCAGCTCGGTGAGAGAGAACCTGACCGCGACTAGAAACCCGGAGAGGAAGCAACGGTGACGGGTAGCTACCCGTACACGCCCGACCTGGTCGACATGCCCCCGCGGTCGAGACTGCCGGATGCAGCGCCTCTGCCAGCTGACCTGCAGACAGTGGTCGACAGGTGTGACGGCATAAGTGATGCGGAAAAGAAAAAGGTTGCGGCGCTGGTCAGGGAATACTCAGACTGTTTTTCTCTTAATGGAGAAATGGGGAACTGCGACTGGGTCTATTTCAAAATTGACACCTAGGGACACGCATCGGTTCGCGAAGCCGTTAGGCCAGTACCAGTCCACTACCGCAAGGAAGTTAGGGAAATCTTCCGAGGGTACTTGAGGCACGGTATTGTCCGCTACTCCACATCGGAGTGGAACTCACCCATGGTGGTGGTGAGGAAAAAGGACGGCTCGATCCGATGTTGCGTCGACCTTAGGGGCGTAAACCAGATAACGAGCGTGCCCCAGTACCCCCTCCCTCGCGTCTCGAGCATCCTCTGCAAGGGAAGAAGCACGGAGGTTGCATAGACCTGATTTGGGTGGATGGTGATCCACCCCCGCGACAGGAAGAAAACTGCCTGTAGCGTCCCGGGGGTGAGGCACATCGAGTTCAACACCCTGTTGTTTGGCGCGGCCGGCCCTGCCAGGTTTCAGCACCTGTTGGAACTCGTGCTGGCCCCGGTCAACCTGATCCCCATGATGGACGACGTGATCTTTGGTGGGGTAGACTTCGAGGAAATCCTGGGCACAATAAAGAAAATCTTTATGCGCTTCAGTCAAGCCAACCTTAAGGCAAAGCCCTCGAAGTGTAGCCTGATTGCCCAGAAATTACACGTCCTGGGTCAAGTCTGGACGCCCGCGGGGATCCAGACGGACGAGGAGAAGGTGGCCAAGGTGGTGGACTGGCCCTGGCCTCATAGTGTGACAGAGCTGAAGGGCTTTCTCGGCCTATGCCAGTTCTACGCAAAATTTGTGCCGAACTTCTCAGAGCTAGCTGTCCTCCACGTCTGACCGCTGGGCCCAAGAGGGCGCGGGTAGTGTGGAGCGACGAGGCGCAGGGCGCGTTCGACGCACTAAAGCGGGCGCTGACCACGGCCCCGGTGCTGGGGCTCATGGACCCCGACGGGGGCTTGCTGTACATCAGCTGTGATGCCTCTGCGGTCTCGGTCGGCTGCGTTTTCAGTCAGCTGCAGGACGGAGCGCACGCTCCAGTATCATACCCGCCTGCTTAAGCCCCCGGAGCGTAACTACTGCGTGACCCAGCGCGAGCTGCTCGCGGTGCTCACGGCGGTCGAGACCTTCCACCCCTACGTGGCGGGCACGTCCTTCACTGTCAGAAGTGATCATTAAGGTGGGTCTAAAATCTGGGATCAAAAAAGTGGACCTGGAAAAAAGTACTTGAGTATATCCTAAGA
>NW_026267347.1:398149-399336 GCF_000697945.3 Frankliniella occidentalis | reverse complement strand
AAATGTTGAAATTCGCGATGGGTCCTGCTGTCGTGCAGTTTGCGGGACACATGTAAACACGTCTTATTTCGATCAGAAAGAGACGAACACAGATTTTGGCGCCTATAAAGTTTAAAAGCACCGTTTAAGCGCAGTTTTTTTTAGGGTACCCAGATTTATTGGGCGTCAAATACACGTTTTTGACGGTTTCTGTGGCAACGTGCGTGGACGCACAAGTCAAACGGATAGCACGGCCTGAAAGCAGAGATTTTTCCGGTATGAATGGCGTAATCAAAATATCGAAATTCGCGATGGGTCGCGCTGACCTTGTTTACTAAGGCCCCTTTGTCAAATTACGTTTTCAACGGTGCCTTTGGACACCTGTCATCGACGCACAGTTCGAACCGAAAGCACAGGCTGAAAGCACAGTTTTTTCTGTTTAGAATAGCGTATTCGGAATGTGGACATTTGCGATGGTTCCCGCTGTCGTGAACTTGGCGGGGCCCGTATAAACGCCTCGTTACCACCTATAAAGAGACGACTATTGCTTTTGTAGCCTGAAGGTTCGAAAGTGCAGTTACAGAACAGGTTTTCGGCGTGCTCAGATTTCATTCTGCGTCACTGGATCCCGCCGGCCTTGTTTATTTGGTCCCTACGGCCAAATTTCGTTTTTGACGGTGAGTTGGGTCACCTGTAATCAACGCACAATTCATACATGGGTCCTGCTGTCGTGCACTTTACGGGCCACGTGTATACACGTCGTTTTTCACCCATAAAGAGACGAGCACAGATTTTGGCGCATATAAAGTTTAAAAGCACCGTTTAAGCGCACAGAGCATTGCTTTTATAGCCTAGACGGATCGAAAGCACAGTTTAAGCCAACTTTTTCGGCGGGCTCGGTTTTAATTGTGCGTCGCAGGGTCCCGCTTGCCTTTAAAAATACGTTTTTTGAGGGTTTGTTTGGCAACGTGCGTCGACCTACAAATCAAACGGATAGCACGGCCTAAAAGCAGAGTTTTACTCCGGTAAGATGGTAGGAATGGCGTAATCGAAATGTTGATCTGTCATCGACGCACAATTCATACGTATGGCACTGCCTGAAAGCACAGTTTTTTTCAGGTTTGAATGGCGGAATCGAAATGTTGAAATTCGCGATGGGTCCTGTTGTCGTGCAGATTGCGGGACACATGTAAACACGTCGTATTTCG
>NW_026267347.1:396954-398099 GCF_000697945.3 Frankliniella occidentalis | reverse complement strand
CAGTTTAAGAACAGGTTTCCGGCCTGCTCAGATTTAATTGTGCGTCACTGGGTCCCGCCGGCCTTGTTTATTTGGTCCCTTCGGAAAAATTTAGTTTTTGACGGTGGGTTTGGACACCTGTCATCAACGCACAATTCATACATATACCTGAGAGCACACCTGAGGCTGAGAGCACATTTTTCTCGGTTTAAAACGGCGGAAACGGCTTAAAAGCAGTGTTTTACTCCGGTAAGATGTTAGGAACGGCGTAATCGAAATGTTGACCTGTCATCGACGCACAATTCATTTGTATAGCACTGCCTGAAAGCACAGTTTTTTTTCAGGTTTGAGTGGCGGATTCGAAATGTTGAAATTCGCGATGGGTCCTGCTGTCGTGCAGTTTGCGGGACACAAGTAAACACGTCGTATTTCGTTCAGAAAGAGACGAGCACCGATTTTGGCGCCTATAAAGTTTAAAAGCACCGTTTATGCTTTTTTGGGGGGGGCTTAGATTTATTGGGAATCAAATCAACGTTTTTAACGGTTTCTGTGGCAACGTGCGTGGACGCACAAATCTAATGGATAGCACGGCCTGAAAGCAGAGTTTTTTGAGGTATGAGAGGCGTAATCAAAATATCGATATTCGCGATGGGTCCCGCTGTCCTTGTTTACCAAGGCCCCTTTGTCAAATCACGTTTTCAACGGTGCCTTTGGACACCTGTCATCGACGCACAGTGCAAACGGAAAGCACAGGCCGAAAGCACAGTTTTTAGCCCGCTCTTTTGCTTAAAAGCTATATAAGCGGGCTTATGCCATCGCCTCTGTGTCTGTCTGTCTGTCCGTTTCCCAAGCAGGGCGTGAGCTAGAGGTTTGAAATTTTCAGGGTACTATTGTTGTCACTTCTGGTCAACGAAACGGTTGGTGCAAATCCTGGCAACCACTTCTGAGTGGGTCTGAGGGGGTAACGCAGAAAAAGGGGTTGGTCCAAGAAGTGGAAAAAACAATATTTTTTATGGTCTCCTAAGGGGTAACTCGTGAAAGTAGAGCCCTTTGGGCGAAAATTTAGTCCGTTTGGCTCTATCTCTCACCGTTTAGGCGCTAAAGCGAGTTTCTCTCACGAAAGTGGCCCAAAAATAAATATAAAAATTTTAGAAAATATTTGATGG
>NW_026267347.1:385175-395909 GCF_000697945.3 Frankliniella occidentalis | reverse complement strand
TTGACATTTGCGATGGTTCCCGCTGTCGTGAAGTTGGCGGGGCCCGTATAAACGCGTCGTTACCACCTATAAAGAGACGACTATTGCTTTTGTAGCCTAGACGGTTTGAAAGTGCAGTTTAAGAACAGGTTTTCGGCGTGCTCAGATTTAATTGTGCGGCACTGGGTCACGCCGGCCTAGATTACATATAGCTAGTACACTTTAGCGAGGGAGTGTGGGTCTCATTGATCCGATTTAGGGGCACGTCCGGAGGTTCTACATGTTTGGTTCCGACTCGAAAATCAAGCCCTTACCTCAGTATTACCAACGTCGGTGTTCAGATGTTATTTGAAAAAGTCGAGAAAAAATGAACTCTACGATAGCGAAAGCGTGAAAAAGGTACCTCACCATGAGTTTAAACATTCCCAGCGATTTGTACACCATCAAAACCATAGAATCGATACTGAACTCGTCCAGAAGCATCAACTCACAAAATCGACCAATTTCGACAAAATTTCTACTAAAATGACCCAAAATCAGCTCTAATTTTTGCTGGAGAGCTTTTTCCGTTGCATTTTCGAGTTCCACAGGTCTGATTTAGTCGGAATCCACCCTCACAACGCATGTGGGTCGGTGTGGTCATCATCGAAATTTGGGGGTGATTTTATAACGACTCCTAACTACACCCCACTTTACATGCGCCATGAAAAAAGTACCCCACCGACATTTCAACCATCCCTAGAGGTTTATACATCTTCAAAACCATAGAATCGATACCCGGCATGACCTGAACTGTTAATTTACAAAATATACTAATTTAGGGCAAATTTTCTCATAAATTGACCAAAATTAGTAGTAGTTCTGGCCGGAGAAATTTTTTCTTGCATTTTCGAGTTCCTTGGGTCCAATTTAGTCGGGATTGACTCCCGGATGAAGCCTGTAGCTCAATAGTAGTGGCGTCGACTTATAGGGGTACTTTTCTTCTCATACTGCCCCCGAAAAAACTACCCCCGCAACAAAATTCAGATAGGTGCTACGGGCCAAATCAAACATTTGGGTGTTAGGAACAAGTGTGCAAAGTGGCTTGCAGGTATCACAATTTGCAGTATCCATCTGATATTCGGGTTGTACCGCTAGTACTATCCATCGAATTAACGTTTTGTCGAGAATCTTTCCAACAAAGCTCCGGTAAGTGATATCACGAACTCTTCCCCAGCTTCCAAATTTGTAGTAGTGGCCAAAACGTCCTTGCATGTGTTTAAAAAAAAAAAAAAAAAAAAAAAAGCAGAAATTGAAATTGCACTTTATTGTAATTATATCTTTTGTTCTACTGTTCACTACTGTGGTATTTTGTTTCTTTCAGAATTCTGACGTTGTAAGTAACAAATTTCCTCTAAAGGATGTAACCAACACATACTTACGTCAGAACATACCCCAGAATAGTGAAACATCCTCAAAAATATGTTTCGTTGTGAATCTCCCTAACGAAGGCCAAAACACCTTATCAGATTTGTTTGTTTTACTAGAAAATTGATATTGTAGTATTGGGGGTTTTGGGAGAGCCAAGATCATGTGAACAACAGATCGCATGAGTGGTAAATGGCGACGAGTCGAAGGCTCGCGCCTCTATTTATTCAGTGTTTGGCATAACAACAAGAAGAACAAGGCGATCGTAAAACAATTAAAGGTTCAGGGGTCTGAGTGTAGGTGTCGCCTCCATAGTGATCACTAGTGGCCGTGACTGAGGGTATTCTGCTGTAACCTGGTTAGGTTAATGTTACCATAATACTACAATATTATACTTTAAAATTATATGTTTTATTCTTTACCTACATTTTGCTGTCAATGGTATATTGTTCCTTTTGGAATTCTGAAGTGAACAAAACATTTTCTGTGAAGGATGTGACCAACACATCCCAAGGCCAGAACCTTCCCAAGACAGCTGTGCAACAAAATTTCACTGCAACATCCTTACAGGTACACACGTAGTCCTTCAATTTGTTTCAGTTTTTTTTATCCACAAATTTTTAAATTTTTTGTACAGTGCACTATTTATTGATTTTCTGACAGGTTTCAAATACTACTAACAGCAACATCAAGTCTATGAAAACTTCCTAACAGCCAGAAGTCGTTGTCTCTTCAAAAAAATAGATCACTTTCACTGGCTAGAAGGTCTAAACAAATTGGCACTGTGCCTTCCCAACGCACCGAAGTAAGTGAAAGCTGCTAGAAAGGTACGCTTGTTTTGAGTTTTAATAAAAGGCTATACTTCAAATATCTATTTTTTTTAGGTCTTACCAGACGCCACTGCCGCTGCTCATCTAGTCCCACAGGTATGTTCTGTAATACATATTAAATTATGTTGACTGATTCCAGGATTTATGTTTATATGCTTTTGTATTTATTCTGCGATAAGGAGCAACGGGTATCAAAATCTTCAACTGAAACAAGCCCTGTCAATTTAAAAGACATTCTTGAGGTAACTTATTCTGCCTTTGTAATCTGCCTTACTATTTCAAGTCTACATTTCTGATTTTCCTGTTTAATCACATCTGATAGGATCTGCTTCCACCAACCTATTCCTATCCCATAACTTCAATGGAACCATTAAAAGTGTACCATAATCAAGACGGTGATGAAAGCTATATGTTTATGGCAGAAGTCAGACCCAATATAAAATCCAAAGTCGAGGCCTTCGAATGGTTGAAAGACTGTACTACCAACACCTCCACAGATTGGAGAGTTCGTCCCAATTTTTCTGAAAATACCAAATGCATTATTTTCAAGGTATATTTTGCCTGCTTTAGGTTTAAATTTTTTGAAACGTTTGAGGAAGTACTTTTTTTTCTTTTGATGCAGAAAGGGTATCGTTGCCATAACTACAACATGGCACAATATCGAAAGGACAAGAAGAGTGTTCACAAGAAGCAAACAGAATTTGTTGCCTCTGTGATGATAACTGTAAAGAACTTTAACATGGCCAGGTATGTGTTTATTAGTAATCTAAATAATTTATTAACAAAATCAGGACTGTACTGTATTATGTTATTTTAAAATATTCCGCTTATGCCCCACAGAAGCTCAGATGCCCTTTTGAAGAGTTATCCCACTGAAATTGTTCTCCATCGCTGTCACAATCACCCCTTGAAAGCTGCTGACAGCTTAAAGCACCGTCGACCATCAGATGATGTAAGGAAAATATGTACAGACTTTTTCCGTAATGGCCACTCACCCTCTGCAGCCTTGCATACGCATCAGTTGCAATTAAAAATGGAGAGCGGTGATAATTTTTTTAAAGTTTTGGCTGCTCGGCTGTATTGTCCCAGTCTCTAATGGTGCTACAACTTATACAGAAATAATTACAATAAAGCGTAAGGCCCTCTAACTGGTGAAGGTATGCTAGCTTCCCTAAAAGCTGCTGCGGAAGTTTACAATCAAGAATGTGGCTCTACATGTGCCGTCGTAGAAGTTATAGAAGAGACAAAAAATGTTGTTGCTCTCTGCACTCTACTAATGAAACGAGTACACCAGCTGAAGTCTAGCAGTTAAATGGCTTTCTTAGACTCTGGTGGCGTGATGGATCGTCAAAATAATACAGCTTACAGTGCTGCAGGTACTTTGCCAGAGGGTCTCATAATAGCCAGCTCTGAGTCAGAAAATGCTATATATGAAGGATTGAAGATGCTTATGAGTATTGTTCCCCCTGAGGCATTTGGAGGAAGAGGCATCCTGGGGCCTCAGATAATTATGGCTGATAACCAGACAAGTGAAAGAAATGCACTCTGGTTGATATTCCCTGAAGTTCTTCCTCTACTGTGCTTGTTCCATGTCTTACAAGCCACGTGGAAGTAAATATGGGACAACAAACACAAAGTTGATGGCAAAGACAAACTTGAAGTGTACATGCTTTTCAGAGAGGTATATTATGAATTAAATGAAGATGAATTTTAGGGAAAATATGAGCTCTCACTGTCCCACAATTTAATGTGCAAAACTTCTGTGCTGAAAAGGCTTTTGAAGGATTTATATGACAGTGCTCCTGAATGGGCCCTTCCCTTCAGAAATGATCTGCTTACTAGAGGTAACAGCACTAACAATTACTCAGAAGTCACTGTGAGGCAAGAGAAAGATCAAGTCCTCCAGCGTTTGACGGCTTATAGTCTGGCCCAACTCTTTGATTTTTTCACCACTAGATTAGAAGCCTATGTTCAAAGAAGACTTGCTATGGTTTTGAATGGCCGTCAGGAGAAGTACTGGAAGTCCAAGCACTTTGTCCTTCCTTCTAAATTAGTTCCACTCCGGTGTGAAAAAACATCCCATGAAGACTTGTATCTAGTCAAGAATTTGAACCAAAACTCCGAGTACATTGTTGATATGCTGCACGAAGTTTGTAGCTGCCCTGTAGGAAGGAATGGTGCTCCATGTAAACATCAAATGGCTGTCGTCTAACATTACAATATCTCCTCAACTCAGTTTTTACCCGTTGACCTTCAATCAAAATAAACTCTCCATAAAGTGATGACCACTGCTCCTCCATCAGCTGAGTGGTATGGGCAAAACCGCGGCGGAAAAACATCACTTTTGCTGTAGTTTTAGTGGTATTTGAATACCTTCTCGTTGTATCAGAAATTTAAGAGTCACATCATTTTAAGGGTAATTTGAAGCCAGAATTTTTGATGTTATTTACAACATAATAATGTACACACTTTTCCTTCTACAGTCACACAAACACGCTAAAAGTCAGTTCCGTTCGGCGTCCGTCCGTCACGCATTTTCGAAAGCCCCTAGATTAGGAACACGGCATTGCAGAGCGCAGCGCGACATATCACTAAGTTCGTCTGAGAATTACCTATAAGAGTGCTACGTTTAGTATTTTCTCAATGCTGGAAAAAGTACAAAAAAGTGACAAAAACTAAGAAAAATGAGTGTGACGGACAGACAACACTGTCGCGGTTTTGCCCGTATACCTCCCTGAAAGCAGGGCCCTTTGTGCCAAGTCAAATAACTAAAATACCAGGTACTTTTGATTTCATTATAACATATTTGTGCTTTCAATATTTAATATTTCATAACATTTTACGATTTATCTTCTTTTCGTCAGACATTTCTTCAGTATACATTGAGCAAGCACCAAGCAACCCCTGATGACGTAGCTCTCAACATGGATTTGGCACGAAATAGTCAATCAACAGGTACATATTTCAATGCATGAAATTCAAAATCATATGCTCTATTGTCATGTATTTCTGTTTAGTATATTGTAGCGTCAGATAGTGACTGAGTAAAGGAGACACAGGAGGCACTGGATCAGTGGATTTATTAGTACTAGCACGAACGATACAGGCACGGACGAACACGACTGCACTCGACCGAGACTGCAAGCCGACTGAGCCTTGGACTAAGCTCTGTTGCCTTGCGCTGTGACGCTCGCTGCTTTCAAACAATCCCGCGGTGGTCCCTAGGAGAGGCTAGCTGGCGCTAGAGGCCAACTTATGAGAGTGTCAGCGTTGCTGATCAAAGGGCTTTACTTGTCTCTAACATTACTAGGCTGTACCATTTGCGTACATCGGCTTCGCCGATTTTTTTTAAAATTTTTCTTTTTACATTTTTTTTTAATTTTTTTCTTCTTACATTTTTTAAATTTTTCAATTAAAAGTAATACTCAATGAAGCTGTAAATCAGTAAATCTGATTGTACGATTACAATTTGACATGTGATTGTGAATAAAACATATTGCAATTCCATAAACGAACAATTATGGACTTTTAAAAATAAAATGGAGCAAACGTAAACTAACAAAACCTAACTCAATACAGGAAATCACTAATCACATTTATGTTCAAACTTTTAAAAATAAAATGAAGCAAACCTAAACTAACAAAACCTAACTCAATACAGGGAATCAGTAATCATATTGTAGTATTGGGCGCTTGGCTGTGCCGAGCCAAGTCTGAATGATTACAAGTCAAAGTCAAGTGGAAGTGTGGCGAAGAGCCCTGGGCTCCAGCCGGCTTTTATTCAAGATCCCGCGCCTTGCGGTGCACAATAACGTGTTGATCGTAAAACAATAATAGGAGTTAGTGTCAGGTTTGGGTTTGAAGGTGGCGCCACCAAGGGTAAGAGTCGAGTAGGCCGTGACCAACAACTGCAGTCGTCTGCTATGTTATGATTGGCTTGACAGCTTAGGTTATGGTTTTCTATGAGAGGTTTAATAAAACCTCATAATACTACAATATTATGGATTTTTGTAATCAGTTTAAAATTTTGGGCACAGTCACGATTCTTAAAACTTATAACTTCCCCGCCTAGAGGTTGTGTACAAGTTAAAATAAATACGTAAATGTACGTTGTGTAATAGGAATAAATGGCGGAAAAACAAGATGCAAGAAAAATACTTTATTCAAAGTACAAGTTCACTCCATGTCAAACTTCAACTTTTTATACACAAAAAAAAAACAATTATAATTTATAAACTATACAAAAAAAACATAATTATACTATGAGATCTGCTCATAACAAAAAAACAAATAAACTAAAGCAAGTCAATAATACTAATTATCTTTCGGCAATTTAGAAGGACCAGGTTCTTCAAAAGAGGAAGAGGATTTCCTCTTTAGAGTAGTTGCATCTTCCCTTTGCACATCTTCTATTAGTTTCATGCCCTCCAAAGTCTTGTTGTTGGCCTCTGTTATGATAAAAAAGAGAAAGAATTTCAAGTTAAATTAAAACCAAACAATAGACTTTGCTAATGCACATCAAAAAATTATTTAGGCTTTATTACCTTCATCACCCTTGAGAACGCAAACATGAAAGGTACTACCTACAATCCCGTACATCACGAGTCTATGGCTATTCTTCTTATTTTTGATTTCCTCATTCCAGTCTCTTACTTCTTCAACGGTCTTATTGTCAAATTCGGATGGCAAGTACGTAACCCATTTTAGGCCTATGTCCTCATAATAGGCCAACAGTTTGATTGGTGTTGTCATTGTACCATCGGCTGATTTCACTTTGGCCATCCCACGTTCGAGGCGATAAAAATCAATCGAATATTCCTGACCACGTACTAAGTTGTTAATGTTTCCTGCACTATTTGACTTTTTTGCTTTACCAATATGCTTTATTGATTGAATTGACTGATTTGTAAAAAGTTGTAAGCAATAAAGCAGTACAGTAAGGCTGAAATGGAATACGATTGAGAATTCAAACATCCTCATGAAACAATTTCGCTATTTGACAGTTGACAGTTCTACACTATAGCACTGATTGAAACCGCATTATATAGTGTAAACCTGTCTATTCACTTTTAAACTTTAGTGCAATTCCACTTCAATATCGTTTCATAACTTCATCCACAAAATTTCTGTACTATTAACAACACGTATTGTTAGAAGTTAGAGCTACATTACAAGTGCTTAGCGGTAAAAGTGGAAGCGCCGAGAGCAATAATTTTAGGCAAACGTGTATGCAGGTAACAAACTAATACACACGTTAGTAGTATAGATGCCCCCATGTCCCCCGCCGCCATGTTTATGCCCCCATGTCACGTATGCCCCATGTCCCTTGTCGCCCGGGTACTCGTACCTCACCTAGATCTTAACAGGTGGTAACTCGTACCTAACCTAGGGGCGTAAGTCGGTCGGCCATGTTGGTATTATCAGGGGCTAACTCCGTACCTAGCCCTGTCTTATCAGGGGGCTTAACTCGAACCTAACCTAGGGGCCTAAGTGATCGAGGATGAACAGAGCATCTTATCAGGTGTTAACTTAAGTAGAGCATGTGTGATCGAAGATCGTATGTCAGGGTGGCCGAGTGGTTAAGGCGCCTGCCTCAAGAGCAGGTCCCCCCCTGTGGGATCGTGGGTTCGAATCCCACCCCTGACATTTTCCGCGCCCGGTCGCGCGCCGTGTGTAAGTGACGCCGCTGAGCACCGCGGAGTGTATTGTGCGGCGCGTATGAAGATCATCTCGAGAGGTAAGTATTTTTTTAAAACATTTTCTTTGGAGTGTAGTCTTTGCTTTGTGCTTGCTGCCTCATGTCTTTTCCGCAGGTGAAACAGAAAAGTATGAATGTGCATCGAACGGGCTCCGAACCCGCGCCCTCCGCATGGAGGACAGTGCCTCAGCCCACGCGGCCGACGCGTCGCAGTGGGGCTGGCGCGCAGCGGAGCCATCTGGAGCCGGCCGGCCGGCGGGGCGGGCGCCGTCTGTAGCTACCCCTTCCACCCGCCCAGCGTCTGCCTGTCCGCCGCCGCGTAAGCCGCGTGAGTGGGTAAGATTTTTGAATATTACCTTTTGGTAATGGCCACGAGGGGCGCCACTGTCGCGCGCACTAATTGGTCGACGGAACCTTTTTCGAAAAGGTTTTCGGAAAGGCGGCGGCGCCGAGCGGGGGCGTGGCGGGGATCACGGCCGTGCGCTGCGCATCACTTCATCTCCAGCCGTCAACAGACGAATCTCGTGCTCGTGTCTCACCATGTCCGTCAGCCCGATCCATGACCCCGACGTGCTGTTGATCCGGGTCACAATCCGAGAGGTTGCCGAGATGGATCGACTTTTGGTAAGTACATATAATCATCAAGTGTTGTGATAGGGAAATATGTGAATGAGATTAGTTCAATGAGTGAAAATCGGATTGTGTCGTGTGTGTGGCTGTAGAGGCTTGCTGTTTTCTGAGGGCGTAGGGAGTGTTTTTTAGACTAGAAGTGTGAAAATTTGTGGTGATTGTGAGTGAAATTTGAGGTGAATTTGAGTGAAAATGATCAAAGAGTCATTCCCTATACCGGTCGGCTCGCGCTCGGCTCGGCTCGGCTCCGCGCTCGGCTCGGCTCGGCGTTCGGCTCGGCTCGGCTCCGGACGCAGCTTCGTTCAAGTTTAACATCGTGATCAGCTGAGAGGGTAGTTTCGTTGAAATTTTGAAAGTCGGGTGCGTGTGTGTGTGTGTTCGGGTGTCACTCGGCTCGGCTTGGTTCGCCCGGTCGGTGGAACGCGGCAGGACCGTGAGAAAAAGAGGGAGGGTAGTCGGGGCGTTCGAATTTGTGTTCAAAACGTGGGGTTCAGATTGTTGCTACTTAGAACGTCGGGTGTGTGTGTGTGTGTGTGTGTGTGTGTTCGGGTGTCACTCGGCTCTTCGCTCGGGTGGTTGGAGCGCGCGTTCGCGCGATCAGCTGATTGCGCTCGGCTCGGCTCGGCTCCGCGCTCGGCCCGGCTCGGCTCGGGGCGGCTCGGCTCGTCCGATCTGACAGGACCGTGAGAAACAGAGGGCGTGTAGTTGGGGCGTTCGAATTTGTGTTCAAAAAACGTTGGGATTCTGACTCTTTATCGAACTTCGGCTGTGTTGGGGTCAGCCGCATTGGGCTCATACGAGCGCTCGCGTGATCAGTCGAGCAATCGCGAGTTTTGACACTGGCTTTCCTATTATTACAGGAGGAATCTTTGAACCCCATTGAGGGTTTGCGTGAGCGCGCCGTCGCTGCGCGCGAATTTTTCCATGATTTGGATGTTACGGAAGTGATGATCCTGGACGCGGCCGACGCGCTGGTGGAGTTGAGGGAGGGCCCTCCACCCCTCGTCCCCATCGCGGAGGCCGCCATCGTCGCCCCTCCAGCTCCAGCTCCATCCGCCCGCCGTCGAGGACTTGCCCCCGTTGGTGTGCATAGACACCCCCGGTGTGTCGCCGCTCCCCGTCCTCGACGTCAGCGAGGAGGCCTTTAGCCCGTAAGTATGTGCATTCTTGTTTTTAGGTATTTTCTAGCTCCCCCCCGGGTCTCCTGATGGCGCCGTCGTTCATGTGGATGCAGAGGTCCGTCGCGGCTGTGTCCCTTTGTTGTGCTCCTCGTTGGCCTCGTACGGGAGGCCGGGCGGAGAGCTGGTGTCGTGTCCCTCCAGGTGCCGGTCATGTCCTAGCTCCTCCGGGTGCCGCTGGTGATGTCGCTCCTGCTGCGGGTCGTGTCCCTCCAGGTGCCGCTGGTGCTGAACCTGAAGTAGACCGATGTGCTCGTGGAGATGCTGCGGTTCGCGGTGCTGAGCGTGCCACTTGTGTGCAAGATGAGGTGGGGGGGGGGAGGGCGGAGAGCATTTCGAGGACACCGTCGTGCAGGATGAGGTGGTGGAGGGCGGGAAGCGCGTCGGCCTGACGAAGCTCGAGGACAGCGTCGTGCAGGATGAGGTGGTAGAGGGCGGGCATGTCGCGCAGCGCGTCGAAGTGGTGGAGACGCACGTCGTGTCGGAGAGGTGTCGGAGGGCGGGCAGCGTGCCCTGGCTTCGTCTGATGTGTGTTTGATCTTTCTGTTGGTTTTGTTCACAGGCGCCAAAACCCAAGAAGAGGGGGTCACGGGGGAAAGGAAAGAAGCGGTCCCCAGAACAACTGGCAGCAGGGGCAGCCGAGCCTGTACTCCCCCCCACCAAGAGGGCTAGAGAAGAAGTACAATTGAGGGCCTCCAAAATGAGTGTGAGTATAATCATGTCCTCTGTGTGTTAAAACGAGTGTTTGCATTCTGATACTAATACTGGTTGTTTTATTACAGGATTCCCTGAGAGCCCGCCTGGGGCCCAAGCGTTAGTGGCTTCTTTTATTTCATCTTTCTTTGTGTGAGGCCAAGCCCTAATGGCTTACCTTTTTTAAAAGTTTTGTGACTGTTTTTCGTTATTTTTAAAGTGTGATTATTGGGTGTGATTGGGGAGGGGGATGGGGTGGGTTCTTATCGGTTTTTTCTTTACTGAATGTGATTAATGACTGTGATTGGGAGGGGAGGGG
>NW_026267347.1:377408-379600 GCF_000697945.3 Frankliniella occidentalis | reverse complement strand
CATTGCCTTCGGAAATTTAAAGCGACACTCCATTTTCTTACTTTGTTTGAAGAGCATGGGACAACGGACCAGAAGACAATTCGCAGAATCCAGGGAGAAAAATCAAGAACTAAGGTTAAGACTATTGTGAGCCTTGAAAAAATTGTATCTATATTCGGCCAGCGACTAGAATCCACTACATTTTTAGCAGAGTTCAAAACATTCCTTGACACAATCGGGGCAGGTGTGGTGACGGTGACAGTAAGTACCCTATTTAAACGAGTTAAGCACCCAAAAATGCATCTTTACTAATTTTTAAACTTTTGTCGTAACTCCAGAAGAAACGCCCCAACAACCTGAGATTTCAAGAGGAAGTTTTGGAGGAGGAGGAGGCAGATGACGTGAACCCAAAAGAGCCCTCCGAGGATGACGTATGTTTTTTCTTTTATTTAATGCAACCCTTCATTTTTTCATTCCAGAATGAAGTACGGGAAATCACGATTTTTGGTTTATTTTCAGGCGAAGCTGGCGAAACAGAGCTTAAAGACCAAGGCGAATGACAGCCATAGTATCTTGAAGCTTTTCAGGGCCACAAAACAACAGCTTACCAACGCTGTTAACAAGGAGAGCGCTGTTAACACTCAAGTTGGATACCTCGCGAGGCTGATTGGGTTTACCGAAGGGCTTATTGCCAATAAGAGCAGTGACTGGGACTTCCTTCTATTCCCAGAACACCACCGCAATTTCCAAGAGGTACTTTCTCAGGCGGGTTACTCGAAGGACTGCCTCAGTAATTACAAAAAGGTTATGGCAAACCTTCACCAGTTCATGTTCGGTGACACTGTTAACCCTGGGCACGGCTCCTGGCGAGCGCACTGTGAGTAAAGAATTGACAAGACGTTTTAAAGATTGTTCCTTTTAATTCCAACGTTTTACTGTTATTTTTTTGTTGCAGTTCCCACACACATCGACGACTTCGAAACGAAAGTGAAGGCTACCATGCAGGCCTGGGTGGCGGTGAAAGCCAATTACGTTCCTAAAACCAGCAACATAGAAGCGGAGGCCAACAACTTGCTGGATCTGTCAAAGTAAGTTATTTCAATATTTTTCCAGCTATATTTCAGCCTCCAACCACCGTTTAGCAGGCCCATTTTTATTGATAGAGGTGCGAGATATACTTCAATGACCAGGAACGGAGAGATAAGATGAAAAACAGGCTGCTTTCAATGAAGAAATGTCTAGATGACAATCAGGAGTTGTCTGCTTCGGACTTCGATTCCTGTGCGCAGTATTTTAATTGCATGATTATCTTTGAGGCCATGAAGAGGGGGGGGGGCGTACCCTCCGACTTGGAAGTGAAGCAGATAATAACCGCAAAACCAGAGCCCAACGGTAACTTCATTTTGACTGTAAAAACCCACAAGACCGCTGCGACCCACGGTTCCGCTGTGATGGTAGTAGAACCAGACATTATGAGGCTCGTTAAGCAGTACGCATACATAAGAAAGCACCTTGGCAAAATCAAGAACTGGAGCTCTGAAGGGCTGTTCGTCGATGCGGACGGAGTTCCTCTAAAGAAACCATACAGAGCAATTCAGGCTTGGGCAGTTGCGGAGGCGATATCTGGCCCTCCCTTCTCTTCGCAGACCATAAGACGAACCCTGCAGACACATTCTTTCAACAACCACGGGGACAAAGAGTTCTCATCGATATCCAGGGGGCAAGACCATACTTCAGTAACAGCCAAAAAATGTCATGTTCAGAAAACAAGAGAGCAGGTTTTGAGGGAATGCTGTCACAAAGAATGTGCGAGCAAATGCCATTCTTCTTGATGAATTTAGAGGAGCCATTGCACCCGAAACGTTCATGGACCCCTTCCCCTCCCTCGAAGAATGCGAAACAATCATGAAGACCAATACCTAACACGAAAATTTAATTGATTATTTTCAACTTAGTGAAGAGGTTTACCGAAAGCTAAAGGAAGCATTTTTGGACGACGCGGTCTCTAAATCCGTGGAAGTCATGAAGCAGAAAGTCCAAAGCGGAGAGTCAAGTATCCAAGATGTTAAGTCGTTACTCCTCAAAAGCGGGGTAGCCAGCAGAACTGGACTCATCATTAAGAAGATCCAGGAGCGTGAAGAGCCGAACCTATCTGACCAGTCCAAAGAGTAAGTAAAGCGTCCTTTATACTGGCAAAATAAAATTAAATAATT